>NW_026734683.1:0-262793 GCF_949786415.1 Peromyscus eremicus | reverse complement strand
TTTTCCTTACCAGAAAACAACTCATGCTCATAGTACCAGAAACTGGATGGGATTCAACTCCATTTAAGACTAGGAAACAAACACTAGCTTGCCCTAAAAGAAACACACTCTGCTTTAGAGAAAAGAGCAGTCTTCTACTCTACTGTGTTTCCTATAGGGCCAGAACAGTGAGCTTGCTCAGAACATAAGAACTGAGCTTTGTACATACACGGGCCATATCTAGTTCAACTCTGCTTAGGAAATTGAGAAGAACAGTAGCTCCTCTTCAGTCCGATACACTGTACTTGCTGGGAACAGACGCCAGTGCTATTTGCACTGTGTATGGCAATGGGATGCAATAGTGACTTTCCTTACCAGAAAACAACTCTGGCTCATAGGACCAGAAACTGCATGTGATTCAACTCCATTTAGGACCGGGAAACAAATGCTACCTCGCCTTACATGAAACACACTCTGCTTTTGAGAAAAGAGCACTCTTCTACTCTACTGTGTTTCCTATGGGGTCTGAACAGTGAGTTTCCTCAAAACAAAAGAACTGTGCTTCCTACACACATGGGCCATATCTAGTTCACCTCTGCTTAGGAAACTGAAAAGAACAGTAGATCCTATTCAGTCCAACACACTGTACTTGCTGGGAACAGACCCGGGTGCTATTTGCACTGTGTATGGCAAGGGGAGCACAATAGTGACTCATCTTACCAGAAAACAACTCTTGCTTGTAGAACAAAAGACTGCATGTGACTCAACTCCATTTAGGACTGGGAAAGAAACGGTAGCTCGCCTTACAAGAAACACACTCTGCTTTTGAGAAAAGAGCACTCTTCTACTCTACTGTGTTTCCCATAGGGCCAGAACGGTGGGATTGCTCAGAACAAAAGAACTGTGCTTCCTACACACATGGGCCATATCTAGTTCAACTCTGCTTAGGAAACTGACAAGAACAGTAGCTCCTCTTCAGTCCGATACACTGTACTGCTGGGATCAGACTCGAGTGCTATTTGCACTGTGTATGGCAATGGGAGGGCAATAGTGACTTTCCTTACCAGAAAACAACTCTTGCTCGTAGGACCAGAAACTGCATTTGATTCAACTCCACTTAGGACTGGGAAAAAAACGCTAGCTTGCCTTGCAAGAAACACACTCTACTTTTGAGAAAAGAGCACTCTTCTACTCTACTGTGTTTCCTATAGGGCCAGAACAGTGAGCTTGCTCAGAACATAATAACTGTGCTTCCTACACACACGGGCCATATCTAGTTCAACTCTGCTTAGGAACCTGACAAGAACAGTAGATCCCCTTTAGTCCAATACACTGTACTTGCTGGGAACAGACGCCAGTGCTATTTGTCCGGTGTATGGCAATGGCAGCGCAATAGTGACTATTCTTACCATAAAACAACTCTTGCTCGTAGGACCTGAAACTGCATGTGTTTCAACTCCATTTAGGACTGGGAAACAAACGCTAGCTTGCCTTACAAGAAACTCACTCTGCTTTAGAGAAAAGAGCACTCTTCTACTCTACTGTGTTTCCTATAGGGCCAGAACAGTGAGCTTGCTCAGAACAAAAGAACTGTGCTTCCTACACACACGGGCCATATCTAGTTGAACTCTGCTTAGGAAACTGACAAGAACAGTAGCTCCTCTTCAGTCCGATACACTGTACTTGCTGGGAACAGACGCGAGTGCTATTTGCACTGTGTAGGGCAATTGGAGCACAATAGTGACTCGTCTTACCAGAAAACAACTCTTGCTCTTAGAACAAAAAACTGCATGAGACTCAACTACATTTAGGACTGGGAAACAAACTCTAGCTCGCCTTACAAGAAACACACTCTGCTTTTGAGAAAAGAACACTCTTCTACTCTACTGTGTTTCCCATAGGGCCAGAACAGTGAGCTTGCTCAGAACAAAAGAACTGTGCTTCCTACACACACGTGGCATATCTAGTTCAACTCTGCTTAGGAAACTGAGAAAAACAGTAGCTCCTCTTCAGTCCAATACACTGTACTTGCTAGGAACAGACGGGAGTGCTATTTGCACTGTGTATGGCAATGGGAGTGCAATAGTGACTTTCCTTACCAGAAAACAACTCTTGCTCGTAGGACCAGAAACTGCATGTGATTCAAATCCATTTAGGACTGGGAAACAAATGCTAGCTCGCCTTACAAGAAACAAAGTCTGCTTTTGAGAAAATAGCACTCTTCTACTCTACTGTGTTTCCTATGGGGTCCAAACAGTGAGCTTGCTCAGAACAAAAGAACTGTGCTTCCTACACACATGGGCCATATCTAGTTCAACTCTGCTTAGGAACCTGAAAAGAACAGTAGATCCTCTTCAGTCCAATACACTGTACTTGCTGGGAACAGACGCGAGTGCTATTTGCACTGTGTAGGGCAATTGGAGCACAATAGTGACTCGTCTTACCAAAAACAACTCTTGCTCATAGGACAAAAAACTGCAAGTGACTCAACACCATTTAGGACTGGGAAACAAACTCTAGCTCGCCTTACAGGAAACACACTCTGCTTTTGAGAAAAGAACACTCTTCTACTCTATTGTGTTTCCCATAGGGCCAGAACAGTGAGCTTGCTTAGAACAAAAGAACTGTGCTTCCTACACACACGGGGCATATCTAGTTCAACTCTGCTTAGGAAACTGAGAAGAACAGTAGCTCCTCTTCAGTCCAATACACTGTACTTGCTAGGAACAGACGGGAGTGATATTTGCACTGTGTATGGCAATGGGAGCGCAATAGTGACTTTCCTTACCAGAAAATAACTCTTTCTCGTAGGACGAGAAACTGCATGTGATTCAACTCCATTTAGGACTGGGAAACAAACGCTAGCTCGCCTTACAAGAAACACAGTCTGTTTTTGAGAAAAGAGCACTCTTCTACTCTACTGTGTTTCCTATGGGGTCCAAACAGTGAGCTTGCTCAGAACAAAAGAACTGTGCTTCCTACACACATGGGCCATATCTAGTTCAACTCGGCTTAGGAACCTGAAAAGAACAGTAGATCCTCTACAGTCCAATACACTGTACTTGCTGGGAACAGACACGAGTGCTATTTGCACTGTGTAGGTCAATTGGAGCACAATAGTGACTCGTCTTACCAAAAACAACTCTTGCTCATAGGACAAAAAACTGCATGTGACTCAACTCCATTTAAGACTGGGAAACAAACTCTAGCTCGCCTTACAAGAAACACACTCTGCTTTTGAGAAAAGAACACTCTTCTACTCTATTGTGTTTCCCATAGGGCCAGAACAGTGAGCTTGCTTAGAACAAAAGAACTGTGCTTCCTACACACACGGGGCATATCTAGTTCAACTCTGCTTAGGAAACTGAGAAGAACAGTAGCTCCTCTTCAGTCCAATACACTGTACTTGCTAGGAACAGACGGGAGTGATATTTGCACTGTGTATGGCAATGGGAGCGCAATAGTGACTTTCCTTACCAGAAAACAACTCTTGCTCGTAGGACCAGAAACTGCATGTGATTCAACTCCATTAAGGACTGGGAAACAAACGCTAGCTCGCCTTACAGGAAACACAGTCTGTTTTTGAGAAAAGAGCACTCTTCTACTCTACTGTGTTTCCTATGGGGTCCAAACAGTGAGCTTGCTCAGAACAAAAGAACTGTGCTTCCTACAGACACGGACCATATGTAGTTCAACTCTGATTAGGAACCTGACAAGAACAGTAGCTCCTCTTCAGTCCAACACTGTACTTGCTGGGAACAGACGCGAGTGCTGTTTGCACTGTGTATGGCAATGGGAGCACAATAGTGACTTTCCTTACCAGAAAACAACTCTTGTTTGTAGGACCAGAAATTGCATGTGATTCAACTCCATTTAAGACTAGGAAACAAACGCTAGCTTGCCCTAAAAGAAACACACTCTGCTTTAGAGAAAAGAGCAGTCTTCTACTCTACTGTGTTTCCTATAGGGCCAGAACAGTGAGCTTGCTCAGAACATAAGAACTGAGCTTCGTACACACACGGGTCATATCTAGTTCAACTCTGCTTAGGAAATTGAAAAGAACAGTAGCTCCTCTTCAGTCCGATACACTGTACTTGCTGGGAACAGACGCGTGTGCTATTTGCACTGTGTATGGCAATGGGAGCGCAATAGTGACTCTTCTTATCAGAAAACAACTCTTGCTCGTAGGCCCAAAACTGCATGGGATTCAACCCCATTTCTGTCTGGGAAACAAACACTAGCTTTCCTTACAAGAAACACACTATGCTTTTGAGAAACGAGCACTCTTCTACTCTACTGTGTTTCCTATAGGGCCAGAACAGTGAGCTTGCTCAGAAAAACTGAACGGTGCTTCCTACACACGGACCATATCTAGTTCAACTCTGCTTAGGAACCTGACAAGAACAGTAGATCCTCTTCACTACAATACACTGTACATGCTGGGAACAGACGCCATTGCTATTTGCCCTGTGTATGACAATGGGAGCGCAATAGTGACTCCTCTTACCAGAAAAAACTCTTGCTCGTAAGACCCGAAACTGCATGTGATTCAACTCCATTTAGGACTGGGAAACAAACGCTAGCTCACCTTTCAAGAAACATACTCTGCTTTTGAGAAAAGAGCACTCTTCTACTCTACTGTGTTTTCTATGGTGTCCGAACAGTGAGCTTGCTCAGAACAAAAGAACTGTGCTTTTTACACACACGGACCATATCTAGTTAAACTCTGCTTATTAACCTGACAAGAACAGTAGATCCTCTTCAGTCCAATAAACTGTATATGCTGGAAACAGCCGCCAGTGCTACTTGTACTGTGTATGGCAACGGGAGCGGAATAGTGACTCTTCTTACCAGAAAACAACTCTTGCTCCTAGGACCAGAAACTGCATGTGTATTTCAACTCCATTTAGGACTGGAAAACAAAGGCTAGATTGCCTTAATAGAAACACACTCTGCATTTGAAAAAAGAGCACTCTTCTACTCTACTGTGTTTCCTATGGTGTCCGAACAGTGAGCTTGCTCACAACAAAAGAACTGTGCTTCCTACACACACGGGCCATATCTACTTCAACTCTGCTTAGGAAACTGACAAGAACAGTAGCTCCTCCTCAGTCCAATACACTGTACTTGCTGGGAACAGACGCGAGTGCTATTTGCACTGTGTATGGAAATGGGAGCGCAATAGTTACTCTTCTTACCAGAAAACACCTCTTGCTGGTAGGACCAAAAACTGCATGTGATTCAACTCTATTTAGGACTGGGAAACAATCGCTAGCTTGCCTTACAAGAAACACACTCTGCTTCTGAGAAAAGAGCACTCATCTACTCTACTGTGTTTCCTATATGGCCAGATCAATGAGCTTGCTCAGAACAAAAGAATTGTGCTGCCTACACACACGGGCCCTATCTAGTTCAATTATGCTTAGGAAACTGACAACATCAATAGATCCACTTCAGTCCAATACACTGTACCTGCTGGCAACAGACGCCAGTGCTATTTGCCCTGTGTGTGACAATGGGAGCACAATAGTGACTCTTCTTACCAGAAACAACTCTTGCTCGTAGGACCAGAAACTGCATGTGATTCAAGTCCATTTAGGACTGGGAAACAAACGCTAGCTGGCCGTACAAGAAACATACTCTGCTTTTGAGAAAAGAGCACTCATCTACTGTACTGTGTTTTCTATGAGGTCCGAACAGTGAGCTTGCTCAGAACAAAAGAACTCTGCTTCCTACACACACGGGCCTTATTTAGTTCAACTCTGCATAGGAAACTGACTAGAACCATAGCTCCTCTTCAGTCCAATACACGGTACTTGCTGGGAACAGACACGAGTGCTATTTGCACTGTGTATGGCAAAGGGGGCGCAATAGTGACTCTTCTTACCAGAAAACAACTCTTGCTCGTAGGACCAGAAACTGCATGTGTATTTCAACTCCATTTAGGACTGGGAAACAAATGCTAGCTCGACTTAAAAGAAACACACTCTGCTTTAGAGAAAAGAGCACTCTTCTACTCTACTGTGTTTCCTATAGGGCCAGAACAGGGAGCTTGCTCAGAACAAAAGAACTGTGCTTCCTACACACGGGCCATATCTAGTTCAACTCTGCTTAGGAACCTGACAAGAACAGTAGATCCTCTTCAGTCCAATACACTCTACATGCTGGTAACAGACGCCAGTGCTATTTGCACTGTGTATGGAAATGAGAGTGCAATAGTGACTTTCCTTACCAGAAAACAACTCTTGCTCGTAGGACCAGAAACTGCATGTGATTCAACTCCATTTAGGACTGGGAAACAAATGCTACCTCGCCTTACAGGAAAGACACTCAGCTTTTGAGAAAAGAGCACTCATCTACTCTACTGTGTTTCCTATGGGGTCCGAACAGTTAGCTTGCTCAGAACAAAAGAACTGTGCTTCCTACACACATGGGACATATCTAGTTCAACTCTGCTTAGGAAACGGACAAGAACAGTAGCTCCTCTTCAGTATGATACACTGTACTTGCTGGGATCACACGCGAGTGCTATTGCACTGTGTATGGCAATGGGAGCACAATAGTGACTTTCCTTACCAGAAAACAACTCTTGCTCGTAGGACCAGAAACTGCATGGGATTCAACTCCATTTAGGACTGGGAAAAAAACGCTAGCTTGCCTTACAAGAAACACACTCTGCTTTTGAGAAAAGAGCACTCTTCTACTCTACTGTGTTTCCTATAGGGCCTGAACAGGGAGCTTGCTCAGAACAAAAGAACTGTGCTTCCTACACACACGGGCCATATCTAGTTCAACTCTGCTTAGGAACCTGACAAGAACAGTAGATCCTCTTCAGTCCAATACACTGTACATGCTGGGAACAGACACCAGTGCTATTTTCACTGTGTGTGACAATGGCAGCGTAATAGTGACTTTCCTTACCAGAAAACAACTCTTGCTCATAGTACCAGAAACTGCATGGGATTCAACTAAATTTAGGCCTGGGAAACAAACGCTAGCTTGCCTTACAAGAAAAACACTCTGGTTTACAGAAAAGAGCACTATTCTAGTCTACTGTGTTTCCTATGGGGTCCAAAAAGTAAGCTTGCTCAAAACAAAAGAACTGTGCTTCGTACACACACGGATCATATGCAGTTCAACTCTGCTTAGGAAACTGACTAGAACAGTAGCTCCTCTTCAGTCCAATACACTGTAATTGCTGGGAACAGACGCCAGTGCTATTTGTCCTGTGTATGGCAAAGGCAGTGCAATAGTGACTATTCTTACCATAAAACAACTCTTGCTCATAGGACCAGAAACTTCATGTGATTCAACTCCATTTAGGACTGGGAAACAAACGCTAGCTCGCCTTACAAGAAACACACTCTGCTTTAGAGAAGAGAGCCCTCTTCTACTCTACTGTGTTCCTATAGGGCCAGAAGAGTGAGCTTGCTCAGAACAAAAGAACTGTGCTTCCTACACACGGGCCATATCTAGTTAAACTCTGCTTAGGAAACTGACAAGAACAGTAGCTCCTCTTCAGTCCCATACACTGTACTTGCTGGGAACAGACGGGAGTGCTATTTGCACTGTGTATGGCAATGGGAGCGCAATAGGGACTTTCCTTACCAGAAAACAACTCTTGCTCATAGGACCAGAAAGTGCATGTGATTAAACTCCATTTAGGACTGGGAAACAAACACTAGCTCGCCTTACAAGAAAGACTCTCTGATTTTGAGAAAAGAGCACTATTCTACTCTACTGTGTTTCCTATGGGGTCCAAACAATGAGCTTGCTCAGAACAAAAGAACTGTGCTTCCTACACACATGGGCCATATCTAGTTCAACTCTGCTTAGGAAACTGAAAAGAAGAGTAGATCCTCTTCAGTCCAATACACTGTACTTGCTGGGAACAGACGCGAGTGCTATTTGCACTGTGTAGGGCAATTGGAGCACAATAGTGACTCGTCTTACCAGAAAACAACTCTTGCTCATAGGACAAAAAACTGCATGTGACTCAACTCCATTTAGGACTGGGAAACAAACGCTAGCTCGCCTTACAAGAAACACAGTCTGATTTGAGAAAAGAGCACTATTCTACTCTTCTGTGTTTCCTATGGGGTCCGAACAATGAGCTTGCTCAGAACAAAAAAAACTGTGCTTCCTATACACAGAGCCATATCTTCTTCAAGTCTGCTTAGGAACCTGACAAGAACAGTAGATCCTCTTCAGTCCAATACACTGTACTTGCTGGCAACAGACGCCAGTGCTATTTGTTCTGTGTATGGCAATGGCAGCTCAATAGTGACTTTCCTTACCAGAAAACAACTCTTGCTCATAGTACCGAAACTGCATAGGATTCAACTCCATTTAGGACTCGGAAACAAACGCTAGCTCGCCTTTCAAGAAAAACACTCTGCTTTAGAGAAAAGAGCACTCTTCTTCTACTGTGTTTCCTATGGGGTCCAAACAGTGAGCTTGCTCAGAACAAAAGAACTGTGCTTCCTACACACACGGCCATATCTAGTTCAAGTCTGCTCAGGAACCTGACAAGAACAGTAGATCCTCTTCAGTCCAATACTCTGTACTTGCTGGCAACAGACGCCAGTGCTATTTGTCCTGAGTATGGCAATGGCAGCGCAATAGTGACTTTCCTTACCAGAAAACAACTCTTGCTCATAGGACCAGAAACTGCATGTGATTCAACTCCATTTAGGACTGGGAAACAAACGCTAGCTCGCCTTACAAGAAACACAGTCTGATTTGAGAAAAGAGCACTATTCTACTCTTCTGTGTTTCCTATGGGGTCCGAACAATGAGCTTGCTCAGAACAAAAAAAACTGTGCTTCCTATACACAGAGCCATATCTTCTTCAAGTCTGCTTAGGAACCTGACAAGAACAGTAGATCCTCTTCAGTCCAATACACTGTACTTGCTGGCAACAGACGCCAGTGCTATTTGTTCTGTGTATGGCAATGGCAGCTCAATAGTGACTTTCCTAACCAGAAAACAACTCTTGCTCATAGTACCAGAAACTGCATGGGATTCAACTCCATTTAGGACTGGGAAACAAACGCTAGCTCGCCCTACAAGAAACATGCTCTGCTTTAGAGAAAAGAGCACTCTTCTACTCTACAGTGTTTCCTATAGGGCCAGAACAGTGAGCTTGCTCAGAACATAATAACTGTGCTTCCTCCACACACGGGCCATATCTAGTTGAACTCTGCTTAGGAACCTGACAAGAACAGTAGATCCCCTTTAGTCCAATACACTGTACTTGCTGGGAACAGACACCAGTGCTATTTGTCCTGTGTATGGCAATGGCAGCGCAATAGTGAATATTCTTACCATAAAACAACTCTTGCTCGTAGGACTAGAAACTGCTTGTGTTTCAACTCCATTTAGGACTGGGAAACAAACGCTAGCTCGCCTTACAAGAAATACACTCTGCTTTAGAGAAAAGAGCACTCTTCTACTCTACTGTGTTTCCTATAGGGCCAGAACAGTGAGCTTGCTCAGAACAAAAGAACTGTGCTTCCTACACACACGGGGCATATCTAGTTCAACTCTGCTTAGGAAACTGAAAAGAACAGTAGATTCTCTTCAGTCCAATACACTGTATTTGCTGGGAACAGACGCGAGTGCTATTTGCACTGTGTATGGCAATGGGAGAACAATAGTGACTCGTCTTTCCAGAAAACAACTCTTGCACGTAGGACAAAAAACTACATGTGACTCAACTCCATTTAGGACTGGGAAACAAACTCTAGCTCGCCTTACAAGAAACACACTCTGCTTTTGAGAAAAGAGCCCTCTTCTACTCTACTGTGTTTCCCATAGGGCCAGAACGGTGAGCTTGCTCAGAACAAAGAACTGTGCTTCCTACACACACGGACCATATCTAGTTCAACTCTGCTTAGGAAACTGAGAAGAACAGTAGCTCCTCTTCAGTCCAATACACTGTACTTGCTTTGAACAGACGCGAGTGCTATTTGCACTGTGTATGGCAATGGGAGCACAATAGTGACTTTCCTTACCAGAAAACAACTCTTGCTTGTAAGACCAGAAACTGCATGTGATTCAACTCCATTTAGGACTGGGAAACAAACGCTAGCTCGCCTTACAAGAAACACACTCTGCTTTAGAGAAAAGAGCACTCTTCTAGTCTACTGTGTTTCCTATGGGGTCCAAACAGTGAGCTTGCTCAGAACAAAAGAACTGTGCTTCCTACACACACGGACAATATGTAGTTCAACTCTGCTTAGGAACCTGACAAGAACAGTAGCTCCACTTCTGTCCAACACTGTACTTGCTGGGAACAGACACGAGTGCTATTTGCATTGTGTATGGCAATGGGAGCGCAATAGTGACTTTCCTTACCAGAAAACAACTCTTGCTCGTAGGACCAGAAACTGCATGTGATTCAACTCCATTTAGGACTGGGAAACAAACTCTAGTGCGCCTTACAAGAAACACACTCTGCTTTTGAGAAAAGAGCACTCTTCTACTCTACTGTGTTTCCTATAGGGCCAGAACAGTGAGCTTGCTCAGAACATAAGAACTGAGCTTCCTACACACACGGGCCATATCTAGTTCAACTCTGCTTAGGAAACTGAAAAGAACAGTAGCTCCTCTTCAGTCCGATATGCTGTACTTGCTGGGAACAGACGCGAGTGCTCTTTGCACTGTGTATGGCAATGGGAGCACAATAGTGACTTTCCTTACCAGAAAACAACTCTTGCTCGTAGGACCAGAAACTGCATGTGATTCAAATCCATTTAGGAATGGGAAACAAATGCTAGCTCGCCTTACAATAAACACAGTCTACTTTTGAGAAAAAAGCACTCTTCTACTCTACTGTGTTTCCTATGGGGTCCAAACAGTGAGCTTGCTCAGAACAAAAAAAACTGTGCTTCCTACACACACGGCCATATCTAGTTCAAGTCTGCTTAGGAACCTGACAAGAACAGTAGATACTTTTCAGTCCAATACACTGTACTTGTTGGCAACAGACGCCAGGGCTCTTTGTCCTGTGTATGGCAATGGGAGCACAAAAGTGACTTGCCTTACCAGAAAACAACTATTGTTCGTAGGACCAGAAACTGCATGTGATTCAACTCCATTTAGGACTAGGAAACAAACGCTAGCTTGCCTTACAAGAAACACACTATGCTTTAGAGAAAAGAGCACTCTTGTACTCTACTGTGTTTCCATTAGGGCCAGAACAGTGAGCTTGCTCAGAACATAAGAACTGAGCTTCCTACACACACAGGCCATATCTAGTTCAACTCTGCTTAGGAAACTGACAAGAACAGTAGATCCTCTTCAGTCCGATACACTGTACTTGCTGGGAACAGACGCCAGTGCTATTTGTCCTGTGTATGGCAATGGGAGTGCAATAGTGACTTTCCTCACCAGAAAACAACTCTTGCTCATAGGACCAGAAACTGCATGTGATTCAACTCCATTTAGGACTGGGAAACAAATTCTACCTCGCCTTACATGAAACACACTCTGCTTTTGAGAAAAGAGCACACTTCTACTCTACTGTGTTTCCTATGGGGTCCGAACAGTGAGCTTGCTCAGAACAAAAGAACTGTGCTTCCTACACACATGGGCCATATCTAGTTAAACTCTGCTTAGGAAACTGAAAAGAACAGTAGATCCTATTCAGTCCAATACACTGCACTTGGTGGGAACAGACGCGAGTGCTATTTGCACTGTGTATGGCAATGGGAGCACAATAGTGACTCGTCTTACCAGAAAACAACTCTTGCTCGTAGGACAAAAAACTGCATGTGACTCAACTCCATATAGGACTGGGAAAAAAAACGTTAGCTCGCGTTAAAAGAAACACACTCTGATTTTGAGAAAAGAGCACTCTTCTACTCTACTGTGTTTCCTATAGGGCCAGAACTGTGAGCTTGCTCAAACATATTAACTGTGCTTCCTACACACACGGGCCATATCTAGTTCAACTCAGCTTAGGAACCTGACAAGAACAGTAGATCCCCTTTAGTCCAATACACTGTACTTGCTGGGAACAGACACCAGTGCTATTTGTCCTGTGTATGGCAATGGCAGCGCAATAGTGACTATTCTTACCATAAAACAATTCATGCTCGTGGGACCAGAAACTGTATGTGTTTCAACTCCATTTAGGACTGGGAAACAAACGCTAGCTCGCCTTACAAGAAATACACTCTGCTTTAGAGAAAAGAGTACTCTTCTACTCTACTGTCTTTTCTATGGGTTCCAAACAGTGAGCTTGCTCAGAACAAAAGAACTGTGCTTCCTACACACATGGGCCATATCTAGTTCAACTCTGCTTAGGAAACTGACAAGAACAGTAGCTCCTCTTCAGTCCGATACACTGTACTTGCTGGGATCAGACGCAAGTGCTATTTGCACTGTGTATGGCAATGGGAGCACAATAGTGACTTTCCTTACCAGAAAAAAACTCTTGCTCGTAGGACCAGAAACTGCATGTGATTCAACTCCATTTAGGACTGGGAAAAAAACGCTAGCTTACCTTACAAGAAACACACTCTGCTTTTGAGAAAAGAGCACTCTTCTACTCTACTGTGTTTCCTATATGGCGAGAACAATGAGCTTGCTCAGAACATAATAACTGTGCTTCCTACACACACGGACCATATCTAGTTCAACTCTCTTAGTAACCTGACAAGAACAGTAGATCCCTTTTAGTCCAATACACTGTACTTGCTGGGAACAGACGCCAGTGCTATTTGTCCTGTGTATGGCAATGGCAGCGCAATAGTGACTATTCTTACCATAAAACAACTCTTGCTCGTAGGACCAGAAACTGCATGTGTTTCAACTCCATTTATGACTGGGAAACAAATGCTAGCTCGCCTTACAAGAAACACACTCTGCTTTAGAGAAAAGAGCACTCTTCTGCTCTACTGTGTTTCCTATGGGGTCCAAACAGTGAGCTTGCTCAGAATAAAAAAAACTGTGCTTCCTACACACACGGCCATATCTAGTTCAGGTCTGCTTAGGAACCTGACAAGAACAGTAGATACTTTTCAGTCCAATACACTGTACTTGCTGGCAACAGACGCCAGTGCTATTTGTCCTGTGTATGGCAATGGCAGCGCAATAGTGACTTTCCTTACCAGAAAACAACTCTTGCTCGTAGGACCAGAAACTGCATGTGATTCAACTCCATTTAGGACTGGGAAACAAACTCTAGTGCGCCTTACAAGAAACACACTCTGCTTTTGAGAAAAGAGCACTCTTCTACTCTACTGTGTTTCCTATAGGGCCAGAACAGTGAGCTTGCTCAGAACATAAGAACTGAGCTTCCTACACACACGGGCCATATCTAGTTCAACTCTGCTTAGGAAACTGACAAGAACAGTGGCTCCTCTTCAGTCCGATACGCTGTACTTGCTGGGAACAGACGCGAGTGCTCTTTGCACTGTGTATGGCAATGGGAGCACAATAGTGACTTTCCTTACCAGAAAACAACTCTTGCTCGTAGGACCAGAAACTGCATGTGTTTCAACTCCATTTAGGACTGGGAAACAAATGCTAGCTCGCCTTACAATAAACACAGTCTACTTTTGAGAAAAAAGCACTCTTCTACTCTACTGTGTTTCCAATGGGGTCCAAACAGTGAGCTTGCTCAGAACAAAAAAAACTGTGCTTCCTACACACACGGCCATATCTAGTTCAAGTCTGCTTAGGAACCTGACAAGAACAGTAGATACTTTTCAGTCCAATACACTGTACTTGTTGGCAACAGACGCCAGGGCTATTTGTCCTGTGTATGGCAATGGGAGCGCAAAAGTGACTTGCCTTACCAGAAAACAACTATTGTTCGTAGGACCAGAAACTGCATGTGATTCAACTCCATTTAGGACTAGGAAACAAACACTAGCTTGCCTTACAAGAAACACACTATGCATTAGAGAAAAGAGCACTCTTGTACTCTACTGTGTTTCCTATAGGGCCAGAACGGTGAGCTTGCTCAGAACAAAGAACTGTGCTTCCTACACACACGGACCATATCTAGTTCAACTCTGCTTAGGAAACTGAGAAGAACAGTAGCTCCTCTTCAGTCCAATACACTGTACTTGCTTTGAACAGACGCGAGTGCTATTTGCACTGTGTATGGCAATGGGAGCGCAATAGTGACTTTCCTTACCAGAAAACAACTCTTGCTCATAGTACCAGAAACTGCATGGGATTCAACTCCATTTAGGACTGGGAAACAAACACTAGCTCGCCTTACAAGAAACACACTCTCTTTAGAGAAAAGAGCACTCTTCTAGTCTACTGTGTTTCCTATGGGGTCCAAACAGTGAGCTTGCTCAGAACAAAAGAACTGTGCTTCCTACACACACGGACAATATGTAGTTCAACTCTGCTTAGGAACCTGACAAGAACAGTAGCTTCACTTCTGTCCAACACTGTACTTGCAGGGAACAGACGCGAGTGCTATTTGCATTGTGTATGGCAATGGGAGCGCAATAGTGACTTTCCTTACCAGAAAACAACTCTTGCTCGTAGGACCAGAAACTGCATGTGATTCAACTCCATTTAGGACTGGGAAACAAACTCTAGTGCGCCTTACAAGAAACACACTCTGCTTTTGAGAAACGAGCACTCTTCTACTCTACTGTGTTTCCTATAGGGCCAGAACAGTGAGCTTGCTCAGAACATAAGAACTGAGCTTCCTACACACACGGGCCATATCTAGTTCAACTCTGTTTAGGAAACTCACAAGAACAGTAGCTCCTCTTCAGTCCGATACGCTGTACTTGCTGGGAACAGTCGCAAGTGCTCTTTGCACTGTGTATGGCAATGGGAGCACAATAGTGACTTTCCTTACCAGAAAACAACTCTTGCTCATAGTACCAGAAACTGCATGGGATTCAACTCCATTTAGGACTGGGAAACAAACACTACCTCGCCTTACAAGAAACACACTCTCTTTAGAGAAAAGAGCACTCTTCTAGTCTACTGTGTTTCTTATGGGGTCCAAACAGTGAGCTTGCTCAGAACAAAAGAACTGTGCTTCCTACACACACGGACAATATGTAGTTCAACTCTGCTTAGGAACCTGACAAGAACAGTAGCTTCACTTCTGTCCAACACTGTACTTGCTGGGAACAGACGCGAGTGCTATTTGCATTGTGTATGGCAATGGGAGCGCAATAGTGACTTTCCTTACCAGAAAACAACTCTTGCTCATAGGACCAGAAACTGCATGTGATTCAACTCCATTTAGGACTGGGAAACAAACTCTAGTGCGCCTTACAAGAAACACACTCAGCTTTTGAGAAAAGAGCACTCTTCTACTCTACTGTGTTTCCTATAGGGCCAGAACAGTGAGCTTGCTCAGAACATAAGAACTGAGCTTCGTACACACACGGGCCATATCTAGTTCAACTCTGCTTAGGAAATTGAAAAGAACAGTAGCTCCTCTTCAGTCCGATACACTGTACTTGCTGGGAACAGACGCCAGTGCTATTTGCACTGTGTATGGCAATGGGATACAATAGTGACTTTCCTTACCAGAAAACAACTCTTGCTCATTGGACCAGAAACTGCATGTGATTCAACTCCATTTAAGACTGGGAAACAAACGCTACCTCGCCTTACATGAAACACACTCTGCTTTTGAGAAAAGAGCACTCTTCTACTCTACTGTGTTTCCTATGAGGTCCGAACAGTGAGCTTGCTCAGAACAAAAGAACTGTGCGTCCTACACACATGGGCCATATCTAGTTCACCTCTGCTTAGGAAACTGAAAAGAACAGTAGATCCTATTCAGTCCAACACACTGTACTTGCTGGAAACAGACGCGAGTGCTATTTGCACTGTGTAGGGCAATTGGAGCACAATAGTGACTCGTCTTACCAAAAACAACTCTTGTTCATAGGACAAAAAACTGCATGTGACTCAACTCCATTTAGGACTGGGAAACAAACTCTAGCTCGCCTTACAAGAAACACACTCTCCTTTTGAGAAAAGAACACTCTTCTACTCTATTGTGTTTCCCATAGGGCCAGAACAGTGAGCTTGCTTAGAACAAAAGAACTGTGCTTCCTACACACACGGGGCATATCTAGTTCAACTCTGCTTAGGAAAGTGAGAAGAACAGTAGCTCCTCTTCAGTCCAATACACTGTACTTGCTAGGAACAGACGGGAGTGATATTTGCACTGTGTATGGCAATAGGAGCGCAATAGTGACTTTCCTTACCAGAAAACAACTCTTGCTCATAGGACCAGAAACTGCATGTGATTCAACTCCATTTAAGACTGGGAAACAAACGCTAGCTCGCCTTACAAGAAACACAGTCTGTTTTTGAGAAAAGAGCACTCTTCTACTCTACTGTGTTTCCTATGGGGTCCAAACAGTGAGCTTGCTCAGAACAAAATAAATTGTGCTTCCTACACACACGGACCATATCTAGTTCAAGTCTGCTTAGGAACCTGACAAGAACAGTAGCTCCTCTTCAGTCCAATACACTGTACTTGCTGGCAACAGATGCCAGTGCTATTTGTCCTGTGTATGGCAATGGCAGCGCAATAGTGATTTTCCTTACCAGAAAACAACTCTTGCTCATAGTACCAGAAACTGCATGGGATTCAACTCCATTTAGGACTGGGAAACAAACGCTAGCTCGCCTTACAAGAAACACACTCTGCTTTAGAGAAAGGAGCACTCTTCTAGTCTACTGTGTTTACTATGGGGTCCAAACAGTGAGCTTGCTCAGAACAAAAGAACTGTGCTTCCTACACACACGGACCATATGTAGATCAACTCTGATTAGGAACCTGACAAGAACAGTAGCTCCTCTTCAGTCCAACACTGTACTTGCTGGGAACAGACGCGAGTGCTATTTGCACTGTGTATGGCAATGGGAGCACAATAGTGACTTTCCTTACCAGAAAACAACTCTTGTTCGTAGGACCAGAAATTGCATGTGATTCAACTCCACTTAGGACTAGGAAACAAACGCTAGCTTGCCCTACAAGAAACACACTCTGCTTTAGAGAAAAGAGCACTCTTCTACTCTACTTTGTTTCCTATAGGGCCAGAACAGTGAGCTTGCTCAGAACATAAGAACTGAGCTTCGTACACACACGGGCCATATCTAGTTCAACTCTGCTTAGAAAATTGAAAAGAACAGTAGCTCCTCTTCAGTCCGATACACTGTACTTGCTGGGAACAGACGCCAGTGCTATTTGCACTGTGTATGGCAATGCGATGCAATAGTGACTTTCCTTACCAGAAAACAACTCTTGCTCATAGGACCAGAAACTGCATGTGATTCAACTCCATTTAAGACTGGGAAACAAACGCTACCTCGCCTTACATGAAACACACTCTGCTTTTGAGAAAAAAGCACTCTTCTACTCTACTGTGTTTCCTATAGGGCCAGAACATTGAGCTTGCTCAGAACATAATAACTGTGCTTCCTACACACATGGGCCATATCTAGTTCAACTCTGCTTAGGAACCTGACAAGAACAGTAGATCCTATTCAGTCCAATACACTGTACTTGCTGGGAACAGACGCGAGTGCTATTTGCACTGTGTATGGCAATGGGAGCGCAATAGTGACTTTCTTTTCCAGAAAACAACTCTAGCTCGTAGGACCAGAAACTGCATTTGATTCAACTCCATTTAGGACTGGGAAACAAACGCTAGCTTGCCTTACAAGAATCACACTCTACTTTTGAGAAAAGAGCACTCTTCTACTCTACTGTGTTTCCTATAGGGCCAGAACATTGAGCTTGCTCAGAACATAATAACTGTGCTTCCTACACACAAGGGACATATCTAGTTCAACTCTGCTTAGGAACCTGACAAGAACAGTAGATCCCCTTTAGTCCAATACACTGTACTTGCTGGGAACAGACGCCAGTGCTATTTGTCCGGTGTATGGCAATAGCAGCGCAATAGTGATTTTCCTTACCCGAAAACAACTCTTGCTCATAGTACCAGAAACTGCATGGGATTCAACTCCATTTAGGACTGGGAAACAAACGCTAGCTCGCCTTACAAGAAACACACTCTGCTTTAGAGAAAGGAGCACTCTTCTAGTCTACTGTGTTTACTATGGGGTCCAAACAGTGAGCTTGCTCAGAACAAAAGAACTGTGCTTCCTACACACACGGACCATATGTAGATCAACTCTGATTAGGAACCTGACAAGAACAGTAGCTCCTCTTCAGTCCAATACACTGTACTTGCTGGGAACAGACGCGAGTGCTATTTGCACTGTGTTGGGCAATTGGAGCACAATAGTGACTCGTCTTACCAGAAAACAACTCTTGCTCATAGGACAAAAAACTGCATGTGACTCAACTACATTTAGGACTGGGAAACAAACTCTAGCTCGCCTTACAAGAAACACACTCTGCTTTTGAGAAAAGAACACTCTTCTACTCTACTGTGTTTCCCAAGGGCCAGAACAGTGACCTTGCTCAGAACAAAAGAACTGTGCTTCCTACACACACGGGGCATATCTAGTTCAAATCTGTTTAGGAAATTGTGAAGAACAGTAGCTCCTCTTCAGTCCAATACACTGTACTTTCTAGGAACAGACGGGAGTGCTATTTGCGCTGTGTATGGCAATGGGAGTGCAATAGTGACTTTCCTTAATAGAAAACAACTCTTGTTCATAGGACCAGAAAGTGCATGTGATTCAACTCCATTTAGGACTGGGAAACAAATGCTAGCTCGCCTTACATGAAACACACTCTGCTTTTGATAAAAGAGCACTCTTCTACTCTACTGTGTTTCCTATGGGGTCCAAACAGTGAGCTTGCTCAGAACAAAAGAACTGTGCTTCCTACACACATGGGCCATATCTAGCTCAACTCTGCTTAGGAAACTGAAAAGAACAGTAGATCCTCTTCAGTCCAATACACTTTACTTGCTGGGAACAGACGCGAGTGCTATTTGCACTGTGTAGGGCAATTGGAGCACAATAGTGACTTGTCTTACCAGAAAACAACTCTTGCTCATAGAACAAAAAACTGCATGTGACTCAACTACATTTAGGACTGGGAAACAAACTCTAGCTCGCCTTAAAAGAAACACACTCTGCTTTTGAGAAAAGAACACTCTTCTTCTCTACTGTGTTTCCCATAGGGCAAGAACAGTGAGCTTGCTCAGAACAAAAGAACTGTGCTTCCTACACACACGGGGCATATCTAGTTCAACTGTGCTTAGGAAACTGACAAGAACAGTAGATCCTCTTCATTCCAATACACTGTACTTGCTAGGAACAGACGGGAGTGCTATTGGCACTGTGTATGGCAATGGGAGTGCAATAGTGACTTTCCTTACCAGAAAACAACTCTTGCTCGTAGGACCAGAAACTGCATGTGATTCAAATCCATTTAGGACTGGGAAATAAATGCTAGCTCGCCTTACAAGAAACAAAGTCTGCTTTTGAGAAAAGAGCACTCTTCTACTCTACTGTGTTTCCTATGGGGTCCAAACAGTGAGCTGGCTCAGAACGAAAGAACTGTGCTTCCTACACACATGGGCCATATCTAGTTCAACTCTGCTTAGGAAACTGAAAAGAACAGTAGATCCTCTTCAGTCCAATACACTGTACTTGCTGGGAACAGACACGAGTGTTATTTGCACTGTGTAGGGCAATTGGAGCACAATAGTGACTCGTCTTACCAAAACAACTCTTGCTCATAGGACAAAAAACTGCATGTGACTCAACTCCATTTAGGACTGGGAAACAAACTCTAGCTCGCCTTACAAGAAACACACTCTGCTTTTGAGAAAAGAACACTCTTCTACTCTATTGTGTTTCCCATAGGGCCAGAACAGTGAGCTTGCTCAGAACAAAAGAACTGTGCTTCCTACACACACGGGCCATATCTAGTTCAACTCTGCTTAGGAAACTGACAAGAACAGTAGCTCCTCTTCAGTCCGATACACTGTACTGCTCTGATCAGACGCGAGTGCTCTTTGCACTGTGTATGGCAATGGGAGCGCAATAGTGACTTTCCTTACCAGAAAACAACTCATGCTCGTAGGACCAGAAACTACATTTGATTCAACTCCATTTAGGACTGGGAAAAAAACGCTAGCTTGCCTTACAAGAAACACACTCTACTTTTGAGAAAAGAGCACTCTTCTACTCTACTGTGTTTCCTATAGGGCCAGAACAGTGAGCTTGCTCAGAACATAATAACTGTGCTTCCTACACACACGGGCCATATCTAGTTCAACTCTGCTTAGGAACCTGACAAGAACAGTAGATCCCCTTTAGTCCAATACACTGTACTTGCTGGGAACAGACGCCAGTGCTATTTGTCCGGTGTATGGCAATGGCAGCGCAATAGTGACTATTCTTACCATAAAACAACTCTTGCTCGTAGGACCAGAAACTGCATGTGTTTCGACTCCATTTAGGACTGGGAAACAAACGCTAGCTTGCCTTACAAAAAACTCACTCTGCTTTAGAGAAAAGAGCACTCTTCTACTCTACTGTGTTTCCTATAGGGCCAGAACAGTGAGCTTGCTCACAACAAAAGAACTGTGCTTCCTACACACACGGGCCATATCTAGTTCACCTCTGCTTAGGTAACTGACAGGAACAGTAGCTCCTCTTCAGTCCTATACACTGTACTTGCTGGGAACAGACGCGAGTGCTATTTGCACTGTATATGGCAATGGGAGTGCAATAGTGACTTTCCTTACCAGAAAACAACTCTTGCTCATAGGACCAGAAAGTGCATGTGATTCAACTCCACTTAGGACTGGGAAACAAATGCTAGCTCGCCTTACATGAAACACACTCTGCTTTTGAGAAAAGAGCACTCTTCTACTCTACTGTGTTTCCTATGGGGTCCAGACAGTGAGCTTGCTCAGAACAAAAGAACTGTGCTTCCTACACACATGGGCCATATCTAGTTCAACTCTGCTTAGGAAACTGAAAAGAACAGTAGATCCTCTTCAGTCCAATACACTGTACTTGCTGGGAACAGACGCGAGTGCTATTTGCACTGTGTTGGGCAATTGGAGCACAATAGTGACTCGTCTTACCAGGAAACAACTCTTGCTCATAGGACAAAAAACTGCATGTGACTCAACTACATTTAGGACTGGGAAACAAACTCTAGCTCGCCTAACAAGAAACACACTCTGCTTTTGAGAAAAGAACACTCTTCTACTCTATTGCGTTTCCCATAGGGCCAGAACAGTGAGCTTGCTTAGAACAAAAGAACTGTGCTTCCTACACACACGGGGCATATCTAGTTCAACTCTGCTTAGGAAACTGAGAAGAACAGTAGCTCCTCTTCAGTCCAATACACTGTACTTGCTAGGAACAGACGGGAGTGATATTTGCACTGTGTATGGCAATGGGAGCACAATAGTGACTCGTCTTACCAGAAAACAACTCTTGCTCGTAGGACCAGAAACTGCATGTGATTCAAATCCATTTAGGACTGGGAAACAAATGCTAGCTCGCCTTACAAGAAACACAGTCTGCTTTTGAGAAAAGAGCACTCTTCTACTCTACTGTGTTTTCTATGGGGTCCAAACAGTGAGCTTGCTCAGAACAAAAGAACTGTGCTTCCTACACACATGGGCCATATCTAGTTCAACTCTGCTTAGGAACCTGAAAAGAACAGTAGATCCTCTTCAGTCCAATACACTGTACTTGCTGGGAACAGACGCGAGTGCTATTTGCACTGTGTAGGGCAATTGGAGCACAATAGTGACTCGTCTTACCAAAAACAACTCTTGCTCATAGGACAAAAAACTGCAAGTGACTCAACTCCATTTAGGACTGGGAAATAAACTCTAGCTCGCCTTACAAGAAAAACACTCTGCTTTTGAGAAAAGAACACTCTTCTACTCTATTGTGTTTCCCATAGGGCCAGAACAGTGAGCTTGCTTAGAACAAAAGAACTGTGCTTCCTACACACACGGGGCATATCTAGTTCAACTCTGCTTAGGAAACTGAGAAGAACAGTAGCTCCTCTTCAGTCCAATACACTGTACTTGCTAGGAACAGACGGGAGTGATATTTGCAATGTGTATGGCAATGGGAGCGCAATAGTGACTTTCCTTACCAGAAAACAACTCTTGCTCGTAGGACCAGAAACTGCATGTGATTCAACTCCATTTAGGACTGGGAAATAAACGCTAGCTCGCCTTACAAGAAACACAGTCTGTTTTTGAGAAAAGAGCACTCTTCTACTCTACTGTGTTTCCTATGGGGTCCAAACAGTGAGCTTGCTCAGAACAAAAAAAATTGGGCTTCCTACACACACGGACCATATCTAGTTCAAGTCTGCTTAGGAACCTGACAAGAACAGTAGCTCCTCTTCAGTCCAATACACTGTACTTGCTGGCAACAGACGCCAGTGCTATTTGTCCTGTGTATGGCAATGGCAGCGCAATAGTGATTTTCCTTACCAGAAAACAACTCTTGCTCATAGTACCAGAAACTGGATGGGATTCAACTCCATTTAAGACTAGGAAACAAACACTAGCTTGCCCTAAAAGAAACACACTCTGCTTTAGAGAAAAGAGCAGTCTTCTACTCTACTGTGTTTCCTATAGGGCCAGAACAGTGAGCTTGCTCAGAACATAAGAACTGAGCTTTGTACATACACGGGCCATATCTAGTTCAACTCTGCTTAGGAAATTGAGAAGAACAGTAGCTCCTCTTCAGTCCGATACACTGTACTTGCTGGGAACAGACGCCAGTGCTATTTGCACTGTGTATGGCAATGGGATGCAATAGTGACTTTCCTTACCAGAAAACAACTCTGGCTCATAGGACCAGAAACTGCATGTGATTCAACTCCATTTAGGACCGGGAAACAAATGCTACCTCGCCTTACATGAAACACACTCTGCTTTTGAGAAAAGAGCACTCTTCTACTCTACTGTGTTTCCTATGGGGTCTGAACAGTGAGTTTCCTCAAAACAAAAGAACTGTGCTTCCTACACACATGGGCCATATCTAGTTCACCTCTGCTTAGGAAACTGAAAAGAACAGTAGATCCTATTCAGTCCAACACACTGTACTTGCTGGGAACAGACCCGGGTGCTATTTGCACTGTGTATGGCAAGGGGAGCACAATAGTGACTCATCTTACCAGAAAACAACTCTTGCTTGTAGGACAAAAGACTGCATGTGACTCAACTCCATTTAGGACTGGGAAAGAAACGGTAGCTCGCCTTACAAGAAACACACTCTGCTTTTGAGAAAAGAGCACTCTTCTACTCTACTGTGTTTCCCATAGGGCCAGAACGGTGGGATTGCTCAGAACAAAAGAACTGTGCTTCCTACACACATGGGCCATATCTAGTTCAACTCTGCTTAGGAAACTGACAAGAACAGTAGCTCCTCTTCAGTCCGATACACTGTACTGCTGGGATCAGACTCGAGTGCTATTTGCACTGTGTATGGCAATGGGAGGGCAATAGTGACTTTCCTTACCAGAAAACAACTCTTGCTCGTAGGACCAGAAACTGCATTTGATTCAACTCCACTTAGGACTGGGAAAAAAACGCTAGCTTGCCTTGCAAGAAACACACTCTACTTTTGAGAAAAGAGCACTCTTCTACTCTACTGTGTTTCCTATAGGGCCAGAACAGTGAGCTTGCTCAGAACATAATAACTGTGCTTCCTACACACACGGGCCATATCTAGTTCAACTCTGCTTAGGAACCTGACAAGAACAGTAGATCCCCTTTAGTCCAATACACTGTACTTGCTGGGAACAGACGCCAGTGCTATTTGTCCGGTGTATGGCAATGGCAGCGCAATAGTGACTATTCTTACCATAAAACAACTCTTGCTCGTAGGACCTGAAACTGCATGTGTTTCAACTCCATTTAGGACTGGGAAACAAACGCTAGCTTGCCTTACAAGAAACTCACTCTGCTTTAGAGAAAAGAGCACTCTTCTACTCTACTGTGTTTCCTATAGGGCCAGAACAGTGAGCTTGCTCAGAACAAAAGAACTGTGCTTCCTACACACACGGGCCATATCTAGTTGAACTCTGCTTAAGAAACTGACAAGAACAGTAGCTCCTCTTCAGTCCGATACACTGTACTTGCTGGGAACAGACGCGAGTGCTATTTGCACTGTGTAGGGCAATTGGAGCACAATAGTGACTCGTCTTACCAGAAAACAACTCTTGCTCTTAGAACAAAAAACTGCATGAGACTCAACTACATTTAGGACTGGGAAACAAACTCTAGCTCGCCTTACAAGAAACACACTCTGCTTTTGAGAAAAGAACACTCTTCTACTCTACTGTGTTTCCCATAGGGCCAGAACAGTGAGCTTGCTCAGAACAAAAGAACTGTGCTTCCTACACACACGTGGCATATCTAGTTCAACTCTGCTTAGGAAACTGAGAAAAACAGTAGCTCCTCTTCAGTCCAATACACTGTACTTGCTAGGAACAGACGGGAGTGCTATTTGCACTGTGTATGGCAATGGGAGTGCAATAGTGACTTTCCTTACCAGAAAACAACTCTTGCTCGTAGGACCAGAAACTGCATGTGATTCAAATCCATTTAGGACTGGGAAACAAACGCTAGCTCGCCTTACAAGAAACAAAGTCTGCTTTTGAGAAAATAGCACTCTTCTACTCTACTGTGTTTCCTAAGGGGTCCAAACAGTGAGCTTGCTCAGAACAAAAGAACTGTGCTTCCTACACACATGGGCCATATCTAGTTCAACTCTGCTTAGGAACCTGAAAAGAACAGTAGATCCTCTTCAGTCCAATACACTGTACTTGCTGGGAACAGACGCGAGTGCTATTTGCACTGTGTAGGGCAATTGGAGCACAATAGTGACTCGTCTTACCAAAAACAACTCTTGCTCATAGGACAAAAAACTGCAAGTGACTCAACACCATTTAGGACTGGGAAACAAACTCTAGCTCGCCTTACAGGAAACACACTCTGCTTTTGAGAAAAGAACACTCTTCTACTCTATTGTGTTTCCCATAGGGCCAGAACAGTGAGCTTGCTTAGAACAAAAGAACTGTGCTTCCTACACACACGGGGCATATCTAGTTCAACTCTGCTTAGGAAACTGAGAAGAACAGTAGCTCCTCTTCAGTCCAATACACTGTACTTGCTAGGAACAGACGGGAGTGATATTTGCACTGTGTATGGCAATGGGAGCGCAATAGTGACTTTCCTTACCAGAAAATAACTCTTTCTCGTAGGACCAGAAACTGCATGTGATTCAACTCCATTTAGGACTGGGAAACAAACGCTAGCTCGCCTTACAAGAAACACAGTCTGTTTTTGAGAAAAGAGCACTCTTCTACTCTACTGTGTTTCCTATGGGGTCCAAACAGTGAGCTTGCTCAGAACAAAAGAACTGTGCTTCCTACACACATGGGCCATATCTAGTTCAACTCGGCTTAGGAACCTGAAAAGAACAGTAGATCCTCTACAGTCCAATACACTGTACTTGCTGGGAACAGACACGAGTGCTATTTGCACTGTGTAGGTCAATTGGAGCACAATAGTGACTCGTCTTACCAAAAACAACTCTTGCTCATAGGACAAAAAACTGCATGTGACTCAACTCCATTTAGGACTGGGAAACAAACTCTAGCTCGCCTTACAAGAAACACACTCTGCTTTTGAGAAAAGAACACTCTTCTACTCTATTGTGTTTCCCATAGGGCCAGAACAGTGAGCTTGCTTAGAACAAAAGAACTGTGCTTCCTACACACACGGGGCATATCTAGTTCAACTCTGCTTAGGAAACTGAGAAGAACAGTAGCTCCTCTTCAGTCCAATACACTGTACTTGCTAGGAACAGACGGGAGTGATATTTGCACTGTGTATGGCAATGGGAGCGCAATAGTGACTTTCCTTACCAGAAAACAACTCTTGCTCGTAGGACCAGAAACTGCATGTGATTCAACTCCATTAAGGACTGGGAAACAAACGCTAGCTCGCCTTACAGGAAACACAGTCTGTTTTTGAGAAAAGAGCACTCTTCTACTCTACTGTGTTTCCTATGGGGTCCAAACAGTGAGCTTGCTCAGAACAAAAGAACTGTGCTTCCTACAGACACGGACCATATGTAGTTCAACTCTGATTAGGAACCTGACAAGAACAGTAGCTCCTCTTCAGTCCAACACTGTACTTGCTGGGAACAGACGCGAGTGCTGTTTGCACTGTGTATGGCAATGGGAGCACAATAGTGACTTTCCTTACCAGAAAACAACTCTTGTTTGTAGGACCAGAAATTGCATGTGATTCAACTCCATTTAAGACTAGGAAACAAACGCTAGCTTGCCCTAAAAGAAACACACTCTGCTTTAGAGAAAAGAGCAGTCTTCTACTCTACTGTGTTTCCTATAGGGCCAGAACAGTGAGCTTGCTCAGAACATAAGAACTGAGCTTCGTACACACACGGGTCATATCTAGTTCAACTCTGCTTAGGAAATTGAAAAGAACAGTAGCTCCTCTTCAGTCCGATACACTGTACTTGCTGGGAACAGACGCCAGTGCTATTTGCACTGTGTATGGCAATGGGAGTGCAATAGTGACTTTCCTTACCAGAAAACAACTCTTGCTCATAGGACCAGAAACTGCATGTGATTCAACTCCATTTATGACTGGGAAACAAACGCTATCTCGCCTTACATGAAACACACTCTGCTTTTGAGAAAAGAGCACTCTTCAAGTCAACTGTGTTTCCCATAGGGCCAGAACAGTGAGCTTGCTCAGAACAAAAGAACTGTGCTTCCTACACACACGGGGCATATCTAGTTCAACTCTGCTTAGGAAATTGAGAAGAACAGTAGCTCCTCTTCAGTCCAATACACTGTACTTGCTAGGAACAGACGGGAGTGCTATTTGCACTGTGTATGGCAATGGGAGTGCAATAGTGACTTTCCTTAATAGAAAACAACTCTTGTTCATAGGACCAGAAAGTGCATGTGATTCAACTCCATTTAGGACTGGGAAACAAATGCTAGCTCGCCTTACATGAAACACACTCTGCTTTTGATAAAAGAGCACTCTTCTACTCTACTGTGTTTCCTATGGGGTCCAAACAGTGAGCTTGCTCAGAACAAAAAAAATTGTGCTTCCTACACACACGGCCATATCTAGTTCAAGTCTGCTTAGGAACCTGACAAGAACAGTAGATCCTCTTCAGTCCAATACACTGTACTTGCTGGCAACAGACGCCAGTGCTATTTGTCCTGTGTATGGCAATGGCAGCACAATAGTGACTTTCCTTACCAGAAAACAACTCTTGCTCATAGGACCAGAAACGGCATGATATTCTACTCCATTTAGGACTGGGAAACAAACGCTAGCTCGCCTTACAAGAAACATACTCTGCTTTATAAAAGGAGCACTATTCTATCTACTGTGTTTCCTATGGGGTCCAAACAGTGAGCTTGCTCAGAACAAAAGAACTGTGCTTCCTACACACACGGACCATATGTAGTTCAACTCTGCTTAGGAACCTGACAAGAACAGTAGCTCCTCTTCAGTCCAACACTGTACTTGCAGGGAACAGACGCGAGTGCTATTTGCACTGTGTATGGCAATGTGCGCGCAATAGTGACTTTCCTTACCAGAAAACAACTCTTGTGCGTAGGACCAGAAACTGCATGTGATTCAACTCCATTTAGGACTAGGAAACAAACGCTAGCTTGCCCTACAAGAAACACACTCTGCTTTAGAGAAAAGAGCACTCTTCTACTCTACTGTGTTTCCTATAGGGCCAGAACAGTGAGCTTGCTCAGAACATAAGAACTGAGCTTCCTACGCACACGGGCCATATCTAGTTCAACTCTGCTTAGGAGACTGACAAGAACAGTAGCTCCTCTTCAGTCCGATACACTGTACTTGCTGGGAACAGATGCCAGTGCTATTTGTCCTGTGTATGGCAATGGCAGCGCAATAGTGACTTTCCTTACCAGAAACCAACTCTTGTACATAGTAACAGAAACTGCATGTGTTTCAACTCCATTTCGGACTGGGAAACAAATGCTAGCTCGTCTTACAAGAAACACACTCTGCTTTAGAGAAAAGAGCACTCTTGTACTCTACTGTGTTTCATATAGGGCAAGAACAGTGAGCTTGCTCAGAACAAAAGAACTGTGCTTCCTACACACATGGGCCATATCTAGGTCAACTCTGCTTAGGTACTGAAAAGAACAGTAGATCCTCTTCAGTCCAATACACTGTACTTGCTGGGAACAGACGCGAGTGCTATTTGCACAGGTGTAGGGCAATTGGAGCACAATAGTGACTCGTCTTACCAGAAAACAACTCTTGCTCATAGGACAAAAAACGGCATATGACTCAACTACATTTAGGACTGGGAAACAAACTCTAGCCCGCCTTACAAGAAACAAACTCTGCTTTTGAGAAAGAACACTCTTCTACTCTACTGTGTTTCCCATAGGGCCAGAACAGTGAGCTTGCTCAGAACAAAAGAACTGTGCTTCCTACACACACGGGTCATATCTAGTTCAACTCTGCTTAGGAAACTGAGAAGAACAGTAGCTCCTCTTCAGTCCAATACACTGTGCTTACTGGCAACAGATGCCAGTGCTATTTGTCCTGTGTATGGCAATGGCAGCGCAATAGTGACTTTCCTTACCAGAAACCAACTCTTGTACATAGTAACAGAAACTGTATGTGTTTCAACTCCATTTAGGACTGGGGAACAAATGCTAGCTCGCTTTACAAGAAACACACTCTGCTTTAGAAAAAAGAGCACTCTTCTACAATACTGTGTTTCCTATGGGGTCCAAACAGTGAGCTTGCTCAGAACAAAAGAACTGTGCTTCCTACACACACGGACCATATGTAGTTCAACTCTGCTTAGGAACCTGACAAGAACAGTAGATCCTCTTCAGTCCAACACTGTACTTGCTGGGAACAGACGCGAGTGCTATTTGCACTGTGTATGGCAATGGGAGCACAATCGTGACTTTCCTTACCAGAAAACAACTCTTGTTCGTAGGCCCAGAAACTGCATGTGATTCAACTCCATTTAGGACTAGGAAACAAACGCTAGCTTGCCTTACAAGAAACACACTCTGCTTTAGAGAAAAGAGCACACTTCTACTCTACTGTGTTTCCTATAGGGCCAGAACAGTGAGCTTGCTCAGAACATAATAACTGTGCTTCCTACACACACGGGTCATATCTAGTTCAACTCTGCTTAGGAACCTGACAAGAACAGTAGATCCCCTTTAGTCCAATACACTGTAGTTGCTGGGAACAGATGCCAGTGCTATTTGTCCTGTGTATGGCAATGGCAGCACAATAGTGACTATTCTTACCATAAAACAACTCTTGCTCATAGGACCAGAAACTGCATGTGTTTCACCTCCATTTAGGACTGGGAAACAAACGCTAGCTCGCCTTACAAGATACACACACTGCTTTAGAGAAAAGAGCATTCTTCTACTCTACTGTGTTTCCTATAGGGCCAGAACAGTGAGCTTGCTGAGAACAAAAAAAATGTGCTTCCTTCACATGGGCCATATCTAGTTCACCTCTGCTTAGGAAACTGACAATAACAATAGCTCCTCTTCAGTCCTATACACTGTACTTGCTGGGAACAGACGCGAGTGCTATTTGCACTGTGTAGGGCAATTGGAGCACAATAGTGACTCGTCTTACCAGAAAACAACTCTTGCTCTTAGAACAAAAAACTGCATGAGAGTCAACTACATTTAGGACTGGGAAACAAACTCTAACTCGCCTTAAAAGAAACACACTCTGCTTTTGATAAAAGAACACTCTTCTACTCTATTGTGTTTCCCATAGGGCCAGAACAGTGAGCTTGCTCAGAACAAAAGAACTGTGCTTCCTACACACACGGGGCATATCTAGTTCAACTCTGCATAAAAAACTGAGGAGAACAGTAGCTCCTCTTCAGTCCAATACACTGTACTTGCTAGGAACAGACGGGAGTGCTGTTTGCACTGTGTATGGCAATGGGAGTGCAATAGTGACTTTCCTTACCAGAAAACAACTCTTGCTCCTAGGACCAGAAACTGCATGTGATTCAACTCCATTTAGGACTGGGAAACAAACGCTAGCTCGCCTTACAAGAAACACAGTCTTCTTTTGAGAAAAGAGCACTCTTCTACTCTACTGGGTTTCCTATGGGGTCCAAACAGTGAGCTTGCTCAGAACAAAAAAAATTGTGCTTCCTACACACGGCCATATCTAGTTCAAGTCTGCTTAGGAACCTGACAAGAACAGTACATCCTCTTCAGTCCAATACACTGTACTTGCTGGCAACAGACGCCAGTGATATTTGTCCTGTGTGTGGCAATGGCAGCGCAATAGTGACTTTCCTTACCAGAAAACAACTCTTACTCATAGTACCTGAAACTTCATGGGATTCAACTCCATTTTGGACTGGGAAACAAATGCTAGCTCGCCTTACAAGAAACACACTCTGCTTTAGAGAAAGGAGCACTCTTCTAGTCTACTGTGTTTCCTAAAGGGCCAGAACAGTGAGCTTGCTCAGAACATAATAACTGTTCTTCCTACACACTCGGGCCATATCTAGTTCAACTCTGCTTAGGAACCTGACAAGAACAGTAGATCCCCTTTAGTCCAATACACTGTACTTGCTGGGAACAGACGCCAGTGCTATTTGTCCTGTGTATGGCAATGGCAGCGCAATAGTGACTATTCTTACCATAAAACAACTCTTGCTCGTAGGACCAGAAACTGCGTGTGTTTCAACTCCATTTAGGACTGGGAAACAAACGCTAGCTTGCCTTACAAGAAACACACTCTGCTTTAGAGAAAAGAGCACTCTTCTACTCTACTGTGTTTCCTATGGGGTCCAAACAGTGAGCTTGCTCAGAACAAAAAAAAATATGCTTCCTACACACACGGCCATATCTAGTTCAAGTCTGCTTAGGAACCTGACAAGAACAGTAGATCCTCTTCAGTCCAATACACTGTACTTGCTGGCAAGAGACGCCAGTGCTATTTGTCCTGTGTATGGCAGTGGCAGCACAATAGTGACTTTCCTTACCAGAAAACAACTCTTGCTCATAGGACCAGAAACTGCATGCGATTCAACTCCATTTAGGACTGGGAAACAAACGCTACCTCGCCTTACAAGAAACACACTCTGCTTTAGAGAAAGAAGCACTCTTCTACTCTACTGTGTTTCCTATGGGGTCAAAACAGTGAGCTTGCACAGAACAAAAGAACTGTGCTTCCTACACACACGGACCATATGTAGTTCAACTCTGCTTAGGAACCTGACAAGAACAGTAGCTCCTCTTCAGTCCAACACTGTACTTGCTGGGAACAGACGCGAGTGCTTTTTGCACTGTGTATGGCAATGGGAGCACAATAGTGACTTTCCTTACCAGAAAACAACTCTTGTTCGTAGGACCAGAAACTGCATGTGATTCAACTCCATTTAGGACTAGGAAACAAACACTAGCTTGCCCTACAAGAAACACACTCTGCTTTAGAGAAAAGAGCACTCTTCTACTCTACTGTGATTCCTAAAGGGCCAGAACAGTGAGCTTGCTCAGAACATAAGTACTGAGCTTCCAGCACACACGGGCCATATCTAGTTCAACTCTGCTTAGGAAACTGACAAGAACAGTAGCTCCTCTTCAGTCCGATACACTGTACTTGCTGGGAACAGACGCCAGTGCTATTTGCACTGTGTATGGCAATGGGATGCAATAGTGACTTTCCTTACCAGAAAACAACTCTTGCTCATAAGACCAGAAACTGCATGTGATTCAACTCCATTTAGGACTGGGAAACAAACGCTACCTCGCCTTACATGAAACACACTCTGCTTTTGAGAAACGAGCACTCTTCTACTCTACTGTGTTTCCTATGGGGTCCGAACAGTGAGCTTGCTCAGAACAAAAGAACTGTGCTTCCTACACACACGGGCCATATATAGTTCAACACTGCTTAGGAACCTGACAAGAACAGTAGATCCCCTTTAGTCCAATACACTGTACTTGCTGGGAACAGACGCGAGTGCTATTTGCACTGTGAATGGCAATGGGAGCGCAATAGTGACTTTCCTTACCAGAAAACAACTCTTGTTTGTAGAACCAGAAACTGCATGTGATTCAATTGCATTTAGGACTAGTAAACAAACACTAGCTGCCTTACAAGAAACACACTCTGATTTTGAGAAAAGAGCACTCTTCTACTCTACTGTGTTTCTTATGGTGTCCGAACAATGAGCTTGCTTAGAACAAATGAACTGTGCTTCCTACACACATGGGCCATATCTAGTTCACCTCTGCTTAGGAAACTGAAAAAAACAGTAGATCCTATTCAGTCCAATACACTGTACTTGCTGGGAACAGATGCGAGTGCTATTTGCACTGTGTATGGCAATGGGAGCACAATTATGACTCGTCTTACCAGAAAACAACTCTTGCTCGTAGGAAAAAAACTGCATGTGACTCAATTCCATTTAGGACTGGGAAACAAACGCGAGCTTACCTTACAAGAAACACACTCTGCTTTTGAGAAAAGAGCACTCTTCTACTCTACTGTGTTTCCTATAAGGCCAGAACAGTGTGCTTGCTCAGAACATAATAACTGTTCTTCCTACACACACGGGCCATATCTAGTTCAACTCTGCTTAGGAACCTGACAAGAACAGTAGATCCCCTTTAGTCCAATACACTGTACTTGCTGGGAACAGACGCCAGTGCTATTTGTCCTATGTATGGCAATGGCAGCGCAATAGTGACTATTCTTACCATAAAACAACTCTTGCTCGTAAGACCAGAAACTGCATGTGTTTCAACTCCATTTAGGACTGGGAAACAAACGCTAGCTCGCCTTATGAGAAACACACTCTGCTTTAGAGAAAAGGGCACTCTTCTACTCTACTGTGTTTTCTGTAGGGCCAGAACAGTGAGCTTGCTCAGAACAAAAGAACTGTGCTTCCTACACACGGGCCATATCTAGTTGAACTCTGCTTAGGAAACTGACAAGAACAGTAGCTCCTCTTCAGTCCAATACACTGTACTTGCTGGCAACATACGCGAGTGCTATTTGCACTCTATATGGCAATGGGAGCACAATAGGGACTTTCCTTACCAGAAAACAACTCTTGCTCGTAGGACCAGAAAGTGCATGTGTTTCAACTCCATTTAGGACTGGGAAACAAATGTTAGCTCGCCTTACATGAAACACACTCTGCTTTTGAGAAAAGAGCACTCTTCTACTCTACTGTGTTTCCTATGGGGTCCAAACAGTGAGCTTGCTCAGAACAAAAGAACTGTGTTTCCTACACACATGGGCCATATCTAGTTCAACTCTGCTTAGGAAACTGAAAAAAACAGTATATGCTCTTCAGTCCAATACACTGTACTTGCTGGGAACAGACGCGAATGCTATTTGTACTGTGTAGGGCAATTGGAGCACAATAGTGACTAGTCTTACCAGAAAACAACTCTTGCTCATAGGACAAAAAACTGCATGTGACTCAACTACCTTTAGGACTGGGAAACAAACTCTAGCTCGCCTTACAAGAAACACACTCTGCTTTTGAGAAAAGAACACTCGTTTTCACTACTGTGTTTCCCATAGGGCTAGAACAATGAGCTTGCTCAGAACAAAAGAACTGTGCTTCCTAAACACACGGGGCATATCTAGTTCAACTCTGCCTATGAAACTGAGAAGAACAGTAGCTCCTCTTCAGTCCAATACACTGTACTTGCTAGGAACAGACGGGAGTGCTATTGGCACTGTGTATGGCAATGGGAGCGCAATAGTGACTTTCCTTACCAGAAAACAACTCTTGCTCGTAGGACCAGAAACTGCATGTGATTCATCTCCATTTAGAATGGGAAAGAAACGCTAGATTGCCTTACAAGAAAAACAGTCTGCTTTTGAGAAAAGAGCACTCTTCTACTCTACTGTGTTTCCTATGGGTTCCAAACAGTGAGCTTGCTCAGAACAAAAGAACTGTGCTTCCAACACACACGGACAATATGTACTTCAACTCTGCTTAGAAACCTGACAAGAAGAGTAACTCCTCTTCAGTCCAACACTGTACTTGCTGGGAACAGACGCTAGTGCTATTTGCACTGTGTATGGCAATGGGAGCGCAATAGTGACTTTCCTAACCAGAAAACAACTCTTGTTCGTAGGACCAGAAACTGCATGTGATTCAACTCCATTTAGGACTAGGAAACAAACGCTAGATTGCCCTACAAGAAACACACTCTGCTTTAGAGAAAAGAGCACTCTTCTACTCTACTGTGTTATCTAAAGGGCCAGAACAGTGAGCTTGCTCAGAACATAAGAACTGAGCTTCCTACACACACGGGCCATATCTAGTTCAACTCTGCTTAGGAAACTGACAAGAACAGTAGCTCCTCTTCAATCTGATACACTGTACTTGCTGGGATCAGACGCGAGTGCTATTTGCACCGTGTATGGCAATGGGAGCGCAATAGTGACTTTCCTTACCAGAAAACATCTCTTGCTCGTAGGACCAGAAACTGCATGTGATTCAACTCCATTTAGGACTGGGAAAAAAACGCGAGCTTACCTTACAAGAAACACACTCTGCTTTTGAGAAAAGAGCACTCTTGTACTCTACTGTGTTTCCTATATGGCCAGAACAGTGAGCTTGCTCAGAACATAATAACTGTTCTTCCTACACACACGGGCCATATCTAGTTCAACTCTGCTTAGGAACCTGACAAGAACAGTAGATCCCCTTTAGTCCAATACACTGTACTTCCTGGGAACAGACGCCAGTTCTATTTGTCCTGTGTATGGCAATGACAGCGCAATAGTGACTATTCTTACCATAAAACAACTCTTGCTCGTAGGACCAGAAACTGCATGTGTTTCAACTCCATTTAGGACTGGGAAACAAACGCTAGCTCGCCTTACGAGAAACACACTCTGCTTTAGAGAAAAGGGCACTCTTCTACTCTACTGTGTTTTCTGTAGGGCCAGAACAGTGAGCTTGCTCAGAACAAAAGAACTGTGCTTCCTACACACGGGCCATATCTAGTTGAACTCTGCTTAGGAAACTGACAAGAACAGTAGCTCCTCTTCAGTCCAGTACACTGTACTTGCTGGCAAAAGACGCGAGTGCTATTTGCACTGTATATGGCAATGGGAGCGCAATAGGGACTTTCCTTACCAGAAAACAACTCTTGCTCGTAGGACCAGAATGTGCATGTGATTCAACTCCATTTAGGACTGGGAAACAAATGCTAGCTCGCCTTACATGAAACACACTCTGCTTTTGAGAAAAGAGCACTCTTCTACTCTACTGTCTTTCCTATGGGGTCCAAACAGTGAGCTTGCTCAGAACAAAGGAACTGTGCTTCCTACACACATGGGCCATATCTAGTTCAACTCTGCTTAGGAAAGAAAAAAACAGTAGATCCCCTCAGTCCAATACACTGTACTTGCTGGGAACAGACGCGAGTGGTATTTGTACTGTGTAGGGCAATTGGAGCACAATAGTGACTCTTCTTACCAGAAAACAACTCTTGCTCATAGGACAAAAAACTGCATGTGACTCAAATACCTTTAGGACTGGGAAACAAACTCTAGCTCGCCTTACAAGAATCACACTCTGCTTTTGAGAAAAGAACAATCGTCTACTCTACTGTGTTTCCCATAAGGCTAGAACAATGAGCTTGCTCAGAACAAAAGAACTGTGCTTCCTGAACACACTGGGCATATCTAGTTCAACTCTGCTTATGAAACTGAGAAGAACAGTAGCTCCTCTTCAGTCCAATACACTGTACTTGCTAGGAACATACGGGAGTGCTATTTGCACTGTGTATGGCAATGGGAGCGCAATAGTGACTTTCCTTACCAGAAAACAACTCTTGCTCGTAGGACCAGAAACTGCATGTGATTCAACTCCATTTAGGACTGGGAAACAAACGCTAGATCGCCTTACAAGAAAAACAGTCTGCTTTTGAGAAAAGAGCACTCTTCTACACTACTGTGTTTCCTATGGGGTCCAAACAGTGAGCTTGCTCAGAACAAAAAAAATTGTGCTTCCTACACACACGGCCATATCTAGTTCAAGTCTGCTTAGGAAACTGACAAGAACAGTAGATCCTCTTCAGTCCAATACACTGTACTTGCTGGCAACAGACGCCAGTGCTATTTGTCCTGTGTATGGCAATGTCAGCGCAATAGTGACTTTCCTTACCAGAAAACAACTCTTGCTCATAGTACCAGAAACTGCATGGGTTTAACTCCATTTAGGACTGGGAAACTAATGCTACCTTGCCTTACAAGAAACACACTCTGCTTTAGAGAAAAGAGCATTCTTCTACTCTACTGTGTTTCCTAGGGGGTCCAAACAGTGAGCTTGCTCAGAACAAAAAAAAATGTGCTTCCTATACACACGGCCATATCTAGTTCAAGTCTGCTTAGGAACCTGACAAGAAAAGTAGATCCTCTTCAGTCCAATACACTGTACTTGCTGGGAACAGACGAGAGTGCTATTTGCACTGTGTATGCCAATGGGAGCACAATAGAGACTTTCCTTACCAGAAAACAACTTTTGCTCGTAGGACCAGAAACTCCATGAGATTCAACTCCATTTAGGACTGGGAAACAAACGCTGGCTCGCCTTACAAGAAACACACTCTGCTTTTGAGAAAAGAGGACTCTTTTACTCTACTGTGTTTCCTCTTGGGCCAGAACAGTGAGCTTGATCAGAACAAAAGAACTGTGCTTCATACACACACGGCCATATCTAGTTCAATTCTGCTTAGGAAACTGACAAGAATAGTAGATCCTCTTCAGTGCAATACACTGTACATGCTGGGAACAGACGCCAGTGCTATTTGCCTCGTGTATGACAATGGGAGGCAATAGGGACTCTTCTTACAAGAAAACAACTCTTGCTCGTAGGACCAGAAACTGAATGGGATTCAACACCATTTCCGACTGGGAAACAAACATCAGCTCGCCTTACAAGCAACACACTCTTCTTTTGAGAAAAGAGCACTCTTCTACTCTACTGTGTTTCCTATGGGTTCTGAACACTGAGCTTGATCAGAATAAAAGAACTGGGCTTCCTATACACGGGCCATATCTAGTTCAACTCTGCTTAGGAAACTGACAAGAACAGTAGCTCCTCTTCAGTCCAATACGCTGTACATGCTGGGAACAGACGCCAGTGCTACTTGCCCTGTGTATGTCAATGGGAGCACAATAGTGACTCTTGGTACCAGAAAACAACTCTTGCTCGTAGGACCAGAAACTGCATGTGATTCAACTCCATTTAGGACTAGGAAACAAACGCTAGCACGCTTTACAAGAAACACACTCTACTTTTGAGAAAAGACCACTCTTCTACTCTACTGTGTTTCCTATGGGGTCCGAACAATGAGCTTGCTCAGAACAAAAGAACTGTGCTTCCTACACACACGGGCCATATCTAGTTCAACTCTTCTTAGGAAACTGACAAGAACAGTAGCTCCTCTTCAGTCCAATACACTGTACTTGCTGGGAACAGACGCGAGTGCTATTTGCACTGTGTATGGCAGTGGGAGCGCAATAGTGACTTTCCTTACCAGAAAACAACTCTTGCTCGTAGGACCAAAAACTGCATGTGACTCAACTCCATTTAGGACTGGGAAACACATGCTAGCTCGCCTTTCAAGAAACACACTCTGCTTTTGAGAAAAGAGCACTCCTCTACTCTACTGCGTTTCCCATAGGGCCAGAACAGTGAGCTTGCTCAGAACAAAAGAACTGTGCTTCCTACACACACGGCCATATCTAGTTCAATTCCACTTAGGAAACTGACAAGAACAGTAGATCCTATTCAGTCCAATACACTGTACATGCTGGGAACAGACGACAGTGCTATTTGCCCTGTGTATGGCAATGGGAGCACAATAGTGACTTTCCTTACCAGAAAACAACTCTTGCTCGTAGGACCAAAAACTGCATATGACTCAACTCATTTAAGACTGGGAAACCAACGCTAGCTCGCCTTACAAGAAACACACTCTGCTTTTGAGAAATGAGCACTCTTCTACTCTACTGTGTTTCCTATGGAGTCCGAACAGTGAGCTTGCTCAGATCAAAAGAACTGTGCTTCCTACACACACGGGCCATATCTAGTTCAACTGTGCTTAGGAAACTGACAAGAACAGTAGCTCCTCTTCAGTCCAATACACTGTACTTGGCGGGAACAACGGGAGAGCTCTTTGCACTGTGTATGGCAATGGGAGCGCAATAGTGACTTTCCTTACCAGAAAACAACTCTTGCTTGTAGGACCAAAAACTGCATGTGACTCAACTCCATTTAGGACTGAGAAACAAATGCTAGTTCAACTTACAAGAAACACACTCTGCTTTTGAGAAAAGAGCACTCTTCTACTCTACTGTGTTTCCCATAGGTCCAGAACAGTGAGCTTGCTCAGAACAAAAGAACTGTGCTTCCTACACACACGGCCATGTCTAGTTCAATTCTGCTTAGGAAACTGACAAGAACAGTAGATGCTCTTCAGTCCAATACACTGTACTTGCTGGGAACAGACGCCAGTGCTATTTTCCCTGTGTATGACAATGAGAGTACAATAGTTACTCTTCTTACCAGAAAACAACTCTTGCTCGTAGGACCAGAAACTGCATGGGATTCAACTCCATTTATGACTGGAAAACAAACGCTTGCTCACCTTAAAAGAAACACACTCTGCTTTTGAGAAAAGAGCTCTCTTCTTCTGTACTGTGTTTCCTATGGGGTCCGAACAGTGAGCTTGCTCAGAACAAAGAACTGTGCTTTCTACACACATGGGCCATATCTAGTTCAACTCTGCTTAAGAAACTGACAAGAACAGTAGATCCTCTTCAGTCCAATACACTGTACTTGCTGGGAACAGACGCGAGAGCTATTTGCACTGTATATGGCAATAGGAGTGCAATAGTGACTTTCCTTACCGAAAACAAATCTTGCTCGTAGGACCAAAAACTGCATGTGACTCAACTCCATTTAGGACAGGGAAACAAACGCTAGTTCGCCTTACAAGAAACACACTCTGCTTTTGAGAAAAGAGCACTCTTCTACTCTACTGTGTTTCCCATAGGGCCAGAAGAGTAAACTTGCTCAGAACAAAAGAACTATCCTTCCTACACACACAGCCATATCTATTTCAATTCTGCTTAGGAAACTGACAAGAACAGTAGATACTCTTCATCCAATACACTGTACTTTCTGAAAACAGACGCCAGTGCTATTTGCCTCGTGAATGACAATGGGAGCACAATAGGGACTCTTCTTACAAGAAAACAAGTCTTGCTCGTAGGACCAGAAACTGAATGGGATTAAACACCATTTCCGACTGGGAAACAAACACTAGCTCGCCTTACAAGAAACACACGCTTCTTTTGAGAAAAGAGCACTCTTCTACTCTACTGTGTTTCCTATGGGTTCTGAACAGTGAGCTTGGTCAAACAAAAGAACTGTGCTTCCTACACACGGGGCATATCTAGTTCAAGTCTGCTTAGGAAACTGACAAGAACAGTAGCTCCTCTTCAGTCCAATACGCTGTACATGCTGGGAACAGACGCCAGTGCTACTTGCCCTGTGTATGTCAATGGGAGCGCAATAGTGTCTCTTCTTACCAGAAAACAACTCTTGCTCGTAGGACCAGAAACTGCATGTGATTCAACTCCATTTAGGACTAGGAAACAAACGCTAGCACGCTTTACAAGAAACACACTCTACTTTTGAGAAAAGAGCACTCTTCTACTCTACTGTGTTTCCTATGGGGTCCGAACAATGAGCTTGCTCAGAACAAAAGAACTGTGCGTCCTACACACATGGGCCATATCTAGGTCAACTCTTCTTAGCAAACTGACAAGAACAGTAGCTCCTCTTCAGTCCAATACACTGTACTTGCTGGGAACAGACGCGAGTACTATTTGCACTGTGTATGGCAGTGGGAGCGCAATAGTGACTTTCCTTACCAGAAAACAACTCTTGCTCTTAGGACCAAAAACTGCATGTGACTCAACTCTATTTAGGACTGGGAAACACACGCTAGCTCGCCTTACAAAAAACACACTCTGCTTTTGAGAAAAGAGCACTCTTCTACTCTACTGTGTTTCCCATAGGTCCAGAACAGTGAGCTTGCTCAGAACAAAAGAACTGTGCTTCCTACACGCACGGCCATATCTCGTTCAATTCTACTTAGGAAACTGACAAGAACAGTAGATCCTCTTCAGTCCAATACACTGCACATGCTGGGAACAGACACCAGTGCTATTTGCCCTGTGTATGACAATGGGAGCGCAATCGTGACTCTTCTTACCAGAAAGCAACTCTTGCTCGTAGGACCAAAAACTCAATTGGATTCAACTCTATTTAGGACTGGGAAACAAACGCTAGCTCACCTTACAAGAAACACACTCTGCTTTTGAGAAAAGAGCACTCTTCTACTCTACTGTGTTTCCTATGTAGTCCAAACAGTGAGCTTGCTCAGAACAAAAGAACTGTGCTTCCTACACACAAGGGCCATATCGAGTTCAACTCTGCTTAGGAAACTGACAAGAACAGTAGCTCCTCTTCAGTCCAATACACTGTACTTGCAGGGAACAGACGCCAGTGCTACTTGCCCTGTGTATGTCAATGGGAGTGCAATAGTGTCTCTTCTTACGGGAAAAAAACTCTTGCTCGTAGGACAAGAAACTGCATGGGATTCAACTCCATTCATTACTAGGACACAAACGCTAGCTCGCTTTACAAGAAACACACTCTACTTTTGAGAAAAGAGCACAATTCTACTCTACTGTGTTTCCTATGGGGTCCGAACAGTGAGCTTGCTCAGAACAAAAGAACTGTGCTTCCTACACACATGGGCCATATCTAGGTCAACTCTTCTTAGGAAACTGACAAGAAGAGAAGCTCCTCTTCAGTCCAATACACTGTACAAGATGGGAACTGACGCCAGTGCTATTTGCCCTGTGTATGACAATGGGAGCACAATAGTGTCTCTTCTTACTAGAAAACAACTCTTGCTCGTAAAACCGGAAACTGCATGTGATTCAACTCAATTTAGGATGGGGAAACAAACGCTAGCTTGCCTTACAGGAAACACACTCTGCTTTTGAGAAAAGAGCACTCTTCTACTCTACTGTGTTTCCTATGGGGTCCGAACAGTGAGCTTGCTCAGAACAAAAGGACTGTGCTTCCTACACACACGGGCCATATCTAGTTCAACTCTGCTTAGGAAACTGACAAGAACAGTAGCTCCTCTTCAGTCCAATACATTGTACTTGCTGGGAACAGGCGCCAGTGCTATTTGCCCTGTGTATGACAATGGGAGCGCAATGGTGACTTTCCTTACCAGAAAACAACTCTTGCTAGTAGGACCAAAAACTGCATGTGATTCAACTCCATTTAGGACGGGGAAACAAAGGGTAGATCGCCTTACAAAAAACACACTCTGCTTTTGAGAAAAGAGGACTCTTCTACTCTACTGTGTTTCCTCATGGGCCAGAACAGTGAGCTTGCTCAGAACAAAAGAACTGTGCTTCATACACACATGGCCATATCTAGTTCAATTCTGCTTTGGAAACTGACAAGAACAATAGATCCTCTTCAGTCCAATACACTGTACATGCTGGGAACAGACGCCAGTGCTATTTGCCTCGTGTATGACAATGGGAGCACAATAGGGACTCTTCTCACAAGAAAACAACTCTTGCTCGTAGGACTAGAAACTGAATGGGATTCAACACCATTGCTGACTGGGAAACAAACACTAGCTCGCCTTACAAGAAACACACTCTTCTTTTGAGAAAAGAGCACTCTTCTACTCTACTGTGTTTCCTATGGGTTCCAAAGAGTGAGCTTGCTCAGAAAAAAAGAACTGTGCTTTCTAAACACACGGGCCATATCTAGTTCAACTCTGCTTAGGAAACTGACAAGAACAGTAGCTCCTCTTCTGTCCAATATGCTGTACATGCTGGGAACCGACGCCAGTGCTACTTGCCCTGTGTATGTCAATGGGAGCGCAAAAGTGTCTCTTCTTACCAGAAAACAACTCTTGCTCGTAGGACCAGAAACTGCATGTGATTCAACTCCATTTAAAACTAGGAAACAAACGCTAGCTCGCGTTACGAGAAACACACTCTACTTTTGAGAAAAGAGCACTCTTCTACCCTACTGTGTTTCCAATAGTGCCAGAACAGTGAGCTTGCTCAGTACAAAAGAACTGTGCTTCCTACACACACAGGCCATATCTAGTTCAACTCTGCTTAGGAAACTGACAAGAACAGTAGCTCCTCTTCAGTCCAATACACTGTACTTGCTGGGAACAGACGCGAGTGCTATTTGCACTGTATATGGCAATGGTAGCACAATAGTGACTTTCCTTACCAGAAAACAACTTTTGCTTGTAGGACCAAAAACTGCATGTGACTCAACTCCATTTAGGACTGGGAAACACACGCTAGCTCGCCTTACAAGAAACACACTCTGCTTTTGAGAAAAGAGCACTCTTCCACTCTACTGTGTTTCCTATGAGTTCCGAACAGTGAGCTTGCTCAGAACAAAAGAACTGTGCTTTCTACACACACGGGCCACATCTAGTTCAACTCTGCTTAGGAAACTGACAAGAACAGAAGCTCCTCTTCATTCCAATACACTGTACATGCTGGGAACAGACGCCAGTGCAACTTGCCCTGTGTATGTCAATGGGAGTGCAATAGTGTCTCTTCTTATGGGAACACAACTCTTGCTCGTAGGACAAGAAACTGCATGGGATTCAACTCCATTCATTACTAGGAAACAAACGCTAGCTCGCTTTACAAGAAACACACTCTACTTTTGAGAAAAGAGCACAATTCTACCTTACTGTGTTTCCTATGGGGTCCGAACAGTGAGCTTGCTCAGAACAAAAGAACTGTGCTTTCTACACACACGGGCCACATCTAGTTCAACTATGCTAGGAAACTGACAAGAACAGAAGCTCCTCTTCATTCCAATACACTGTACATGCAGGGAACAGACGCCAGTGCTATTTGCCCTGTGTATGACAATTGGAGCGCAATAGTGACTCTTCTTACGAGAAAACAACTCTTGCTCATAGGACCAGAAACTGAATTGGATTCAACTCCATTTAGGACTGGGAAACAAACGCTAGCTCGCCTCACAAGAAACACACTCTGCTTTTGAGAAAAGAGCACTCTTCTACTCTACTTTGTTTCCTATGGGGTCGGAACAGTGAGCTTGCTTACAACAAAAGAACTGTGCTTCCTACACAAACGGGCCATATCTAGTTCAACTCTGCTTATTAAACTGACAAGAACAGTAGATCCTCTTCAGTCCAATACACTATACATGCTGGGAACAAAGGCCAGTGCTATTTGCCCTGTGTATGACAATGGGAGCTCAATAGTGACTCTTCTTACCAGGAAACAACTCTTGCTCATAGGACCAGAAAATGCATGGGATTCAACTCCATTTCTGACTGGGAAACAAACACTACCTCGCGTTACGAGAAACACACTCTACTTTTGAGAAAAGAGCACTCTTCTACTCTACTGTGTTTCCTATGGGGTCCGAACAATGAGCTTGCTCAAAACAAAAGAACTGTGCTTCCTACACACACGGGCCATATCTCGTTCAACTCTGCTTAGGAAACTGACAAGAACAGTAGCTCCTCTTCAGTCCAATACACTGTACTTGCTGGGAACAGACGCGAGTGCTATTTGCACTGTATATGGCAATGGTAGCACAATAGTGACTTTCCTTACCAGAAAACAACTCTTGCTTGTAGGACCAAAAACTGCATGTGACTCAACTCCATTTAGGACTGGGAAACACACGCTAGCTCGCCTTACAAGAAACACACTCTGTTTTTGAGAAAAGAGCACTCTTCTACTCTACTGTGTTTCCCATAGGGCCAGAACAGTGAGCTTGCTCAGAACAAAAGAACTGTGCTTGCTACACACACGGCCATATCTAGTTCAATTCTACTTAGGAAACTGACAAGAACAGTAGATCCTCTTCAGTCCAATACACTGTACATGCTGGGAACAGACGCCAGTGCTATTTGCCCTGTGTATGACAATGGGAGCGCAATAGTGACTCTTCTTACCAGAAAACAACTCTTGCTCGTAGGACCAGAAACTCAATTGGATTCAACTCTATTCAGGACTGGGAAACAAACACTAGCTCACCTTATAAGAAACACACTCTGCTTTTGAGAAAAGAGCACTCTTCTACTCTACTGTGTTTCCTAAGGGATCCGAACAGTGAGCTTGCTCAGAACAAAAGAACTGTGCTTCCTACACACAAGGGCCATATCGAGTTCAACTCTGCTTAGGAAACTGACAAGAACACTAGCTCCTCTTCAGTCCAATACACTGTATTTGCTGGGAACAGATGCGAGTGCTATTTGCACTGTGTATGGCAATGGAGGACTGTAGTGACGCTTCTTTCCAGAAAACACCTCTTGCTCGCAGGACTAGAAACTGCATGTGATTCAACTCCACTTAGGACGGGGAAACAAACGCTAGCTTGCCTTACAAGAAACACACTCTGCTTTTGAGAAAAGAGTACTCTTCTACTCTACTGTGTTTTTTTTGGTGTCCGAATAGTGAGCTTACTCAGAACCAAAGAACTGTGCTTCCTACGCACACGGGCCATATCTAGTTCAACTCTGCTGAGGAAACTCACAAGAACAGTAGCTCCTCTTCAGTCCAATACACTGTACTTGCTGGAAACAGTCGCGAGTGCTATTTGCACTGTATATGGCAATGGGAACGCAAAAGTGACTCTTCTACCAGAAAACAACTCTTGCTCCTAGGACCAGAAACTGCATGTGGTTCAACTCCATGTAAGACTGGGAAACAAACAATAGCTGGCCTTACAAGAATCACATTCTGCTTTTGAGAAAAGAGCACTCTTCTACTCTACTGTGTTTCCTATAGGGCCAGAACAGTGAGCTTGCTCAGAACAAAAGAACTGTGATTCCTACACCAGGGCCATATCTAGTTCAACTCTGCTTAGGAAACTGAGAAGAATATTAGATCCTCTTCAGTCCAATACACTGTACATGCTGGGAAGAGGCGCCAGTGCTATTTGTCCTATGTATGACAATGGGAGCGCAAAAGTGAATCTTCTTACCAGAAAACAACTCTTGCTCGTAGGACCAGAAACTGCATGTTATTCAACTCCACTTAGGACAGGGAAACAAACGCTAGCTCGCCTTACAAGAAACACACTCTGCTTTTAAAAAAAGAGCACTCATCTACTTTACTGTGTTTCCTATAGGGTCTGAACAGTGAGCTTGCTCAGAACAAAAGAACTGTGCTTCCTACACACACGGGTCATATCTAGTTCAACTCTGCTTATTAAACTGACAAGAACAGTAGCTCCTCTTCAGTCCAATACGCTGTACTTGCTGGGAAGAGACGCGAGTGCTATTTGCACTGTGTATGGCAATGGGAGCACAATAGTGACTTTCCTTAGCAGAAAACAACTCTTACTCGTAGGACCAGAAACTGCATGTGATTCAACTCCATTTAGGTCTTGGAAACAATCGCTAGCTCGCCTTACAAGAAACACTATCTGCTTTTGAGAAAAGTGCACTCTTCTACTCTACTGTGTTTTTTATGGGGTCTGAATAGTGAGTTTGCTCATAACCAAAAATCTGTGCTTCCTACAAACACGGGCCATATTTAGTTCAACTCTGCTTAGGAAACTGACAAGAACAGTAGCTCCTCTTCAGTCTAATATACTGTACATTCTGGGAACAGAAGGGAGTGCTATTTGCACTGTGTATGGCAATGGGAGCACAATAGTGACTTTCCTTACCAGAAAACAACTCATGTTTATAGGACCAGAAACTGCATGGGATTCAACTCCATTTAGGACTGGGAAACAATCGCTAGCTCGCATTACAAGAAACACATTCTGCTTTTGTGAAAAGTATACCCTTCTACTCTACTGTGTTTCATATGGGGTCCGAAGAGTGAGCTTGCTCAGAACAAAAGAACTGTGCTTCCTACACACACGGGCCATATCTAGTTCAACTCTGCTTAGGAAACTGAGAAGAACAGTAGCTTCTCTTCAGTCCAATTCACTGTTCTTGCTGGGAACAGACGCGAGGGCTATTTGCACTGTATATGGCAAGGGAGGGCAATAGTGACTATCCTTACGAGAAAACAACTCTTGCTCGTAGGACCAGAAACTGCATGTTATTCAACTCCACTTAGGACTGGGAAACAAACGCTAGCTCGCCTTTCAAGAAACACACTCTGGTTTAAAGCAAAGAGCACTCTTCTACTTTACTGTGTTTCCTATGGGGTCCGAACAGTGAGCTTGCTCAGAACAAATGAACTGTGCTTCCTACACACACGGGCCACATCTAGTTCAACTCTGCTTAGGAAACTGACCAGAACAGTAGCTCCTATTCAGTCCAATACACTGTACTTGCTGGGAACCTACGCCAGGGCTATTTGTACTGTGTATGGCAATGGGAGCTCAATAGTGACTCTTCTTACCACAAAACAACTCTTGCTCATAGCAAAAGAAACTGCATGTGAATCAACTCGATTTAGGACTGGGAAACAATCACTACCTCGCCTTACAAGAAACACAATCTGCTTTTGAGAAAAGTGCACTCTTCTACTATACTGTGTTTTTTATGGGGTCCGAATAGTGATCTTGCTCATAACAAAAGAACTGTGCTTCCTACACACACGGGCCATATCTAGTTCAACTCTGCGTAGGAAACTGACAAGAACAGCAGCTCCTCTTCAGTCCAATTCATTGTTCTTGCTGGGAACAGACGCGAGTGCTATTTGCATTGTGTATGGCAATGGAGGGCAACTGTGACTCTTCTTACCAGAAAAAAACTCTTACGCGTAGGACCAGAAACTGCATGTGATTCAACTCCATTTAGGACTGGGAAACAAATGCTAACTCGCCTTACAAGAAACACACTCTGCCTTTGAGAAAAGAGCACTCTTCTACTCTATTGTGTTTCCTATAGGGCCAGAACAGTGAGATTGCTCAGAACAAAAGAACTGTGCTTCCTACACACACGGCAATATCTAGTTCAATTCTGCTTACGAAACTGACAAGAACAGTAGATCCTCTTCAGTCCAATACACTGTACATGCTGGGAACAAACACCCAGTGCTATTTGCCCTGTGTATGACAAAGGGAGCACAATAGTGACTCTTCTTACCAGAAAACAACTCTTGCTCCTAGGACCAGAACCTGCATGTGATTCAACTCCGCTTAGGACTGGGAAACAAATGCTAGCTCGCCTTACAAGAAACACACTCTGCTTTTGAGAAAAGAGCACCCTTCTACTCTACTGTGTTTCAGATGGGGTCCGAACAGTGAGGTTGCTCAGAACAAAAGAACTGTGCTTTCTACACACATGGGCCATATCTCGTTCAACTCTTCTTAGGAAAGTGACCAGAACAGTAGCTCCTCTTCAGTCCAATACACTGTACTTGCTGGAAACCTACGGGAGGGCTATTTGAACTGTGTATGGCAATGGGAGCTCAATAGTGACACTTCTTACCACAAAACAACTCTTGCTCATAGGACAAGAAACTGCATGTGAATCAAGTCCATTTAGGACTGGGAAACAAAAGCTAGATCGAAGTCCAAGACAAAAACTCTGCTTTTGAGAAAAGAGGACTCTTCTACTCTACTGTGTTTCCTATAGGGCCAGAACAGTGAGCTTGCTCAGGAAAAAAGAACTGTGATTTCTACACACATGGACCATATCTAGTTCAACTCTGCTTAGGAAACTGACAAGAACAGTAGCTCCTCTTCAGTCCAATTCACTGTTCTTGCTGGGAATAGACGCGAGTGGTATTTGCACTGTGTATGGCAATGGGAGCCCAATAGTGACTTTCTTTACCAGAAAACACCTCTTGCTCGTAGCAACAGAGACTGCATGGGATTCAACTCCATTTAGGACTGGGAAACAATCGCTAGCTCGCCTTAAAAGAAACACACTCTGCTTTTGAGAAAAGTGCACTCTTCTACTCTATTGCGTTTTTTATAGGGCCAGAACAGTGAGCTTGCTCAGAACAAAAGAACTGTGCTTCCTACTCACACGGGCCATATCTAGTTCAACTCTGCTTAGGAAACTGAGAAGAACAGTAGATTCTCTTCAGTCCAATACACTGTACATGCTGGGAACAGACGCCAGTGCTATTTGCCCTGTGTATGGCAATGGGAGTGCAATAGTGACTCTTTTTACCAGAAAACAAATATTGCTCATAGGACAAGAAACTGCATGTGAATCAACTCCATTTAGGACTGGGAAAAAAAAGCTAGCTCGCCTTACAAGAAAAACACTCTGCCTTTCAGAAAAGAGCACTCTTCTACTATACTGTGTTTCCTATAGGGCCAGACAGTGAGCTTGCTCAGAACAAAAGAACTGTGCTTCCTACACACACGGGCCATATCTAGTTCAACTCTGATCAGGAAACTGACAAGAACAGCAGCTCCTCTTCAGTCCAATTCACTGTTCTTGCTGGGAACAGACGCGAATGCTATTTGCACTGTGTATGGCAATAGGAGTACAATAGTGACTCTTCTTACCAGAAAACAACTCTTGGTCGTAGGACCAGAAAATACATGTGATTCAACTCCATTAAGGACTGGGAAACAAACGCTTGCTCGCCTTACAAGAAACCCACTCTGCCTTTGAGAAAAGAGCACTCTTCTACTCTACTGTGTTTCCTATAGGGCCAGAACAGTGAGCTTGCTCAGAACAAAAGAATTGTGCTTCCTACACACATGGGCCATATCGAGTTCAACTCTGCTTAGGAAACTGACAAGAACAGTAGATTCTCTTCAGTCCAATACACTGTACATGCTGGGAACAGACGCCAGTGCTATTTGCCCTGTGTTTGATAATGGGAGCACAAAAGGGACTCTTCTTACCAGAAAACAGCTCTTGCTTGTAGGACCAGAAACTGCATGTGATTCAACTCCACTTAGGATTGGGAAACAAACGCTAGCTCGCCTTAAATGAAACATACTCTGCTTTTGAGAAAAGTGCACTCTTACACTCTACTGTGTTTTTTATGGGGTCCGAATAGTGAGCTTGCTCATAACAAAAGAACTGTGCTTCCTACACACACGGGCCATATCTAGTTCAACTCTGCTTAGGAAACTGACAAGAACAGTAGCTCCTATTCAGTCCAATGTACTGCACATTCTGGGAACAGGGGCGAGTGCTATTTGCACTGTGTATGACAATGGGAGCACAATAGTGACTCTTCTTCCCAGAAAACAACTCTTGCTCCTAGGACCAGAAACTGCATGGGATTCAACTCCACTTAGGACTGGGAAACAAACGCTAGCTAGCCTTACAAGAAACACACTCTGCTTTTGAGAAAAGAGCACCCTTTCTACTCTACTGTGTTTCAGATGGGTTCCGAACAGTGAGGTTGCTCAGAACAAAGAAACTGGGCTTTCTACACGCATGGGCCATATCTCGTTCAACTCTGCTTAGTAAACTTACCAGAACAGTAGCTCCTCTTCAGTCCAATACACTGTACTTGCTGGGAACAGACGGGAGTGCTATTTGCACTGTGTATGGCAATGGGTGCGCAACAGTGACTTTCCTTACCAGAAAACATCTCTTGCTCGTAGCACCAGAAACTGAATGGGATTCAACTCCATTTAGGACTGGGAAACAATCGCTAGCTCGCCTTACAAGAAACACACTCTGCCTTTGAGAAAAGAGCACTCTTCTACTCTACTGTGTTTCCTAAGTGCCAGAACAGTGAGATGGCTCAGAACAAAAGAACTGTGCTTCCTACACACACGGGCCATATCTAGTTCAACTCTGCTTAGGAAACTGACAATAACAGTAGCTCCACTTCATTCCAATACACTGTACTTGCTGGGAACAGACACGAGTGCTATTTGCACTGCGTATGGCAATGGGTGCGCAATAGTGACTCTTCCTACCAGAAAACAACTCTTGTTCGTAGGACCAGAAACTGCATGTGATTCAACTACATTTAGGACTGGGAAAAACACACTAGCTCGCCTTACAAGAAACACACTCTGCTTTTGAGAAAAGAGCACTCTTCTACTCTACTGTGTTTCAGATGGGGTCCGATCAGTGAGGTTGCTCAGAACAAAAGAACTGTGCTTCCTACACACACGGGCCACATGTAGTTCAACTGTGCTTACGAAACTGATAAGAACAGTAGATCCTCTTCAGTCCAATACACTGTACATGCTGGGAACAGATGCCCAGTGCTATTTGCCCTGTGTATGACAATGGGAGCACAATAGTGACTCTTCTTCCCAGAAAATAACTCTTGCTCCTAGGACCAGAAACTGCATGTGATTCAACTCCATTTAGGACTGGGAAACACACGCTAGCTCGCCTTACAAGAAACACACTCTGCTTTTGAGAAAAGAGCACTCTTCTACTCTACTGTGTTTCAGAAGGGGTCCGATCTGTGAGGTTGCTCAGAACAAAAGAACTTTGTTTACTACACACATGGGCCATATCTCATTCAACTCTGCTTAGGAAACTGACCAGAACAGTAGCTCCTCTTCATTCCAATACACTGTACTTGCTGGGAACATACGCGAGTGCTATTTCCACTGTGTATGGCAATGGGAGCGCAATGGTGACTCTTCTTACCAGAAAACAACTCTTATTCATAGGAAAAGAAACTGCAGGTGAATCAACTCCATTTAGGACTGGGAAACACACGCTATCTCGCCTTACAAGAAACACACTCTGCTTTTGAGAAAAGAGCACTCTTCTACTCTACTGTGTTTCAGAAGGGGTCCGATCTGTGAGGTTGCTCAGAACAAAAGAACTGTGATTCCTACATACACGGGCCATATCTAGTTCAACTCTGCTTAGGAAACTGACAAGAACAGCAGCTCCTCTTCAGTCCAAATCACTGTTCTTGCTGGGAACACACGCGAGTGCTATTTGCACTGTGTATGGCAATGGAGGGCAATAGTGACTCTTCTTACCAGAAAACAACTCTTGCTCGTAGGACCAGAAACTACATGTGATTCAACTCCATTTAGGACTGGGAAACAAACGCTAGCTCGCCTTACAAGAAACACACTCTGCCTTTGAAAAAAGAGCACTCTTCTTCTCTACTGTGTTTCCTATAGGGCAAGAACAGTGAGATTGCTCAGACCAAAAGAACTGTTCTTTCTACACACATGGGCCATATCTAGTTCAACTCTTCTTAGGAAACTGACAAGAACAGTAGCTCCTCTTAAGTCCAATATACTATACATTCTGGGATTAGACACGAGTGCTACTTGCACTGTGTATGGCACTGGGAGCGCAATAGTGACTTTCCTTACCAGAAAACACCTCTTGCTAGTAGGACCAGAAACTGCATGGGATTCAACTCCATTTAGGACTGGGAAACAATTGCCATCTCGCCTTACAAGAAACACACTCTGCTTTTGAGAAAAGTGCACTCTTCTACTCTACTGTGTTTTTTATAGGGCCAGAACAGTGAGCTTGCTCAGAAAAAAAGAACTGTGCTTCCTACACACACGGGCCCTATATAGTTCATCTCTGCTTAGGAAACTGACAAGAACAGTAGCTCCTCTTCAGTCCAATTCACTGTTCTTGCTGGGAACAGACGCGAGTCCTATTTGCACTGTGTATGGCAATAGAGGGCAACAGTGACACTTCTTACCAGAAAACAACTCTTGCTCGTAGGACCAGAAATTGCATGTTATTCAACTCCACTCAGGATTGGGAAACAAACGCTAGCTCCCCTTACAAGAAACACACTCTGCTTTTGAGAAATGAGCACTCTTCTACTTTACTGTGTTTCCTATGGGGTCCGAACAGTGAGCTTGCTCAGAACAAAAGAACTGGGCTTCCTACACACACGGGCCATATTTAGTTCAACTCTGCTTAGGAAACTGAGAAGAGCAGTAGCTCCTCTTCAGTCCAATATACTGTACATTCTGAAAACAGCGCGAGTGCTATTAGCACTGTGTATAGCAATGGGAGTAAAATAGTGACTTTACTTACCAGAAAACAACTCTTGCTCGTAGGACCAGAAACTGCATGGGATTCAACTCCATTTAGGACTGGGAAACAATCGCTAGATCGCATTACAAGAAACACATTCAGCTTTTGTGAAAAGTGCACCCTTCTACTCTACTGTGTTTCAGATGGGGTCCGAACAGTGAGGTTGCTCAGAACAAAAGAACTGTGCTACCTACACACACGGGCCATATCTAGTTCAACTCTTCTTAGGAAACTGACAAGAACAGTAGCTCCTCTTCTGTCCAATTCACTGTTCTTGCTGGGTACAGACGCGAGTGCTATTTGCGCTGTGTGTGGCAATGGAGGGCAATAGTGACTCTTCTTACCAGAAAACAACTCTTGCTCGTAGGACCAGAAACTGCATGTTATTCCACTCCATTTAGGACTGGAAACACACTCTAGCTCGCCTTACAAGAAACACAATCTGCTTTTGAGAAAAGAGCACTCTTCTACTTTACTGTGTTTCCTATGGGGTCCGAACAGTGAGCTTGCTCAGAACAAAAGAACTGTGCTTCCTACACACACGGGCCACATCTAGGTCAACTCTGCTTATGAAACTGACAAGAACAGTAGATCCTCTTCAGTCCAATACACTGTACATGCTGGGAACAGACAACCAGTGCTATTTGCCCTGTGTATGACAATGGGAGCACAAAAGTGACTCTTCTTACCAGAAAACAACTCTTGCTCCTAAGACCAGAAACTGCATGAGATTCAACTCCGCCCTGGACTGGGAAACAAATGCTATCTCGCCTTACAAGAAACACACTCTGCTTTTGAGAAAAGCACACCCTTCTACTCTACTATGTTTCAGATGGGGTCCGAACAGTGAGGTTGCTCAGAAAAAAAGAACTGTGCATTCTACACACATGGGCCATATCTCGTTCAACTCTGCTTAGGAAACTGACCAGAACAGTATCTCCTCTTCAGTCCAATACACTGTACTTGCTGGGAACCTACGCGAGTGCTATTTGCACTGTGTATGGCAATGGGAGCACAATAGTGACTCTTCTTACCACAAAACAACTCTTGCTCATAGGACTAGAAACTGCATGTGAATCAACTCCATTTAGGACTGGGAAACAAAAGCTAGCTCGCCTTACAAGAAAAACACTCTGATTTAGAGAAAAAACCACTCTTCTACTCTACTGTGTTTTCTATAGGGCCAGAACAGTGAGCTTGCCTAGAACAAAAGAACTATGCTTCCTACACACACGGGCCATATCTAGTTCAACTCTTCTTAGGAAACTGAAAAGAGCAGTAGCTCCTCTTCAGTCCAATTGACTGTTCTTGCTGGGAACATTTGGGAGTGCTATTTGCACTGTGTATGGCAATGGAGGGCAATAGTGACTCTTCTTACCAGAAAACAACTCTTGCTCATAGGACCAGAAACTGCATGTGATTCAACTCCACTTAGGACTGGGAAAAAATCGCTAGCTCGCCTTACAAGAAACACACTCTGCTTTGAGAAAAGTGCACTCTTCTAATTTACAGTGTTTTTTATAGGGCCAGAATAGTGAGCTTGCTGAGAACAAAAGAACTGTGCTTCCTACACACACGGGCCATATCTAGTTCAACTCTGCTTAGGAAACTGAGAAGAACAGTAGATCCTCTTCAGTCCAATACACTGTACATGCTGGGAACAGACGCCAGTGCTATTTGCCCTGTGTATGACAATGGGAGTGCAAAAGTGACTCTTCTTACCAGAAAACAGCTCTTCCTTGTAGGACCAGAAACTGCATGTGAATCAACTCCACTTAGGACTGGGAAACAAAGGCTAGCTCGCCTTACAGGAAACATGCCCGGCTTTTGAGAAAAGAGCACTCTTCTACTCCACTGTGTTTCCTATGGGGTCCGAACAGTGAGCTTGCTCAGAACAAAAGAGCTGTGCTTCCTACACACACGGGCCATATCTAGTTCAACTCTGCTTATGAAACTGACAAGAACAGTAGCTCCTCTTCAGTCCAATATATTGTAAATTCTGGGAACAGGCACGAGTGCTATTTGCACTGTGTATGGCAATGGGAGCTCAATAGTGACTTTCCTTACCAGAAAACAACTCTTGCTGGTAGGACCAGAAACTGCATGTTATTCAACTCCACTTAGGACTGGGAAACAAACACTAGCTCGCCTTACAAGAAACACACTCAGCTTTTGAGAGAAGAATACTCTTCTACTCTACTGTGTTTTTTATGGGGTCTGAATAGTGAGCATGCTCAGAACAAAAGAATTGTGCTTCCTACACACAAGGGCCAATTATAGTTCAACTCTGCTTAGGAAACTGACAATAATAGTAGCTCCTCTTCATTCCAATACACTGTACTTGCTGGGAACAGAAGCAAGTGCTATTTGCACTGTGTATGGCAATGGGAGCGCAATAGTGACTCTTCTTACCAGAAAACAACTCTTGTTCGTAAGACCAGAAACTGCATGTGATTCAACTCCATTTAGGACTGGGAAACACACGCTAGCTCGCTTTACAAGAACACACTCTGCTTTTGAGAAAAGAGCACCCTTCTACTATACTGTGTTTCAGATGGGGTCCGAACAGTGAGGTTGCTCAGAACAAAAGAACTGTGCTTTCTAAACACATGGGCCATATCTCGTTCAACTCTGCTTAGGAAACTGACCAGAACAGTAGCTCCTCTTCAGTCCAATATACTGTACTTGCTGGGAACCTACGCGAGTGCTATTTGCACTGTATATGGCAATGGGAGCGCAATAGTGACTCTTCTTACCAGAAATCAACTCTTGCTCATAGGACAAGAAACTGCATGTGAATCAACTCCATTTAGGACTGGGAAACAAAAGCTAGCTCACCTTACAAGAAAAACACTCTCCTTTTGAGAAAAGAGCACTCTACTACTATACTGTGTTTCCTATAGGGCCAGAACAGTGAGCTTGTTCAGAACAAAAGAACAGTGCTTCCTACACACACGGCCATATCTAGTTCAACTCTGCTTAGGAAACTGACAAGAACAGTAGCTCCTCTTCAGTCCAATATACTGTACATTCTGGGAACAGACGCGAGTGCTATTTGCACTGTGTATGGCAATGGGAGCGCAATAGTGACTTTCCTTACCAGAAAACAACTCTTGCTCGTGGCACCAGAAACTGCATGGGATTGAATTCCATTTAGGACTGGGAAACAAACGCTAACTCGCCTTACAAGAAACACACTCTGCTTTTGAGAAAAGTGCACTCTTCTACTCTACTGTGTTTTTTATAGGGCCAGAACAGTGAGCTTGCTCAGAACAAAAGAACTGTGCTTCCTACACACACGGGCCATATGTAGTTCAACTCTGCTTAGGAAACTGAGAAGAACAGTAGCTCCTCTTCAGTCCAATTCACTGTTCTTGCTGGGAACAGACGCGAGTGCTATTTGCACTGTGTATGGCAATGGAGGGCAATAGTGACTCTTCTTACCAGAAAACAACTCTTGCTCATAGGACCAGAAACTGCATGTTATTCAACTCCACTTAGGACTGGGAAACAAACGCTAGCTCGCCTTACAAGAAACACACTCTGCTTTTGAGAAAAGTGCACTCTTCTACTCTACTGTGTTTTTTATGGGGTCCGAATAGTGAGCTGGCTCATAACAAAAGAACTGTGCTCCCTACACACACGGGCCATATCTAGTTGAACTCCAATATACTGTATATTCTGGGAACAGACGCGAGTGCTATTAGCACTGTGTATGGCAATGGGAGCACAATAGTGTCTTTCCTTACCAGAAAACAACTCTTGCTCGCAGGACCAGCAACTGCATGTGATTCAACTCCATTTAGGACTAGGAAACAATCGCTAGCTCACCTTACAAGAAACACACTCTGCTTTTGAAAAAAGTGCACTCTTCTACTCTACTGTGTTTCCTAAGGGGTCAGAACAGTGAGCTTGCTCAGAACACAAGAACTGTGCTTCCTACACAAACGGGCAATATCTAGTTCAACTCTGCTTAGGAAACTGACAAGAGCAGTAGCTCCTCTTCAGTCCAATTCACTGTTCTTGCTGGGAACAGACGCGCGTGCTATTTGCACTGTGTCTGGCAATGGAGGGCAGTAGTGACTCTTCTTACCAGAAAACAACTCTTGCTAGTAGGACCAGAAACTGCATGTGATTCAACTCCATTTAGGACTGGGAAACAAACGCTAGCTCGAATGACAAGAAACAGACTATGCTTTTGAGAAAAGAGTACTCTTCTACTCTACTGTGTTTGTTATGGGGTCCGAATAGTGAGCATGCTCAGAAGAAAAGAACTGTGCTTCCTACACACAAGGGCCATATATAGTTCAACTCTGCTTAGGAAACTGACAATAACAGTAGCTCCTCTTCAGTCCAATACACTGGACATGCTGGGAACAGACGCGAGTGCTATTTGCACTGTGTATAGCAATGGGAGCGCAATAGTGACTTTCCTTACCAGAAAACATCTCTTACTCGTAGGACCAAAAACTGCATGTGATTCAACTCCATTTAGGCCTGTTAAACAAACGCTAGCTCACCTAACAAGAAACACATTCTGCTTTTGAGAAAAGAGCACTCTTCTACTCTACTGTGTTCCCTATTGTGTCCGAACAGAGAGCTTGCTCAGAACAAAAGAACTGTGCTTCCTACACACACGGGCCCTATCTTGTTCAACTCTGCTTAGGAAACTGACAAGAACAGTAGCTCCTCTTCAATCCAATACACTGTACTTGCTGGGAAGAGACGCGAGTGCTATTTGCACTGTGTATAGCAATGGGAGCACAATAGTGACTCTTCTTACCAGAAAACAACTCTTGCTTGTAGGACCAGAAACTGCATGTGATTCAACTCCATTTAGGACTGGGAAAAAAAAGCTAGCTCGCCTTACAAGAAACACACTCTGATTTTGAGCAAAGAGCACTCTTCTACTCTTTTGTGTTACCTGTGGTGTCTGAACAGTGAGCTTGCTCAGAACAAAAGAACTGTGCTTCCTACGCACACAGGCCATATCTAGTTTAACTCTGCTTAGGAAACTCACAAGAACAGTAGCTCCTCTACAGTCCAATACACTGTACTTGCTGGGAACAGACGCGAGTGCTATTTGCACTGTGTATGGCAATGGGAGTGCAATAGTGACTCTTCTTACCAGAAAACAACTCTTGCTCGTAGGACCAGAAACTGCATGTGATTCAACTCCATGTAAGACTGGGAAAAATATGCTAGCTCGCCTATAAGAAACACATTCTGCTTTTGAGAAAAGAGCACCCTTCTACTCTAATGTGTTTCCTATAGGGCCAGAACAGTGAGCTTGCTCAGAACAAAAGAACTGTGCTTCCTACACACACGGGCCATATCTAGTTCAACTCTGCTTAGGAAACTGACAAGAACAGTAGATCCTCTTCAGTCCAATACACTGTACATGCTGGGAACCGACGCCAGTGCTATTTGCTCTGTGTAAGACAATGGGAGCGCAATAGTGACTCTTCTTACCAGAAAACAACTCTTACTCCCAGGCCCAGAAACTGCATGTGATTCAACTCCACTTAGGACTGGGAAACAAACGCTAGCTCGCCCTACAAGAAACACACTCTGCTTTTGAGAAAAGAGCACTCTTCTACTCTACTGTGTTTCCTATAGGGTCCAAACAGTGAGCTTGCTCAGAACAAAAGAACTGTGCTTCCTACACACACGGGCCATATCTAGTTCAACTCTGCTTAGGAAACAGACAAGAACAGTAGCTCCTCTTCAGTCCAATACAGTGTACTTGCTGGAACAGACAAGAGTGCTATTTGCACTGCATAAGGCAATGGGAGCACAATAGTGACTCTTCTTACCAGGAAACATCTCTTGCTCGTAGGACCAGAAACTGCATGTGATTTAACTCCATTTAGAACTGGGAAACAAACGCTAACTCGCCTTACAAGAAACACACTCTGCTTTTGAGAAAGAGCACTCTTGTACTCTACTGTGTTTCCTATAGGGCCAGAACAGTGAGTTTGCTCAGAACAAAAGAACTGTGCTCTCTACACAAACAGCCATATCTATTTCAATTCTGCTTAGGAAACTGACAAGAACAGTAGCTCCACTTCAGTCCAATACACTGTACATGCTAAGAACAGACACCAGTGCTATTTGCCCTGTGATGACAATGGGATAGCAATAGTGACTCTTCTTACCAGAAAACAACCCTTGCTCCTAGGACCCGAAACTGCATGTGATTCAACTCCACTTAGGACTGGGAAACAAACGCTAGCTCGCCTTAAAATAAACACACTCTGCTTTTGAGAAAAGAGCACTCTTCTACTATACTGTGTTACCTATAGGGACAAAACAGTGAGCTTGCTCAGAACAAACGAACTCTGCTTCCTACACACAGGGGCCATATCTAGTTCAACTCTGCCTAGGAAACTGACAAGAACAGTAGATCCACTTCAGTCCAATACACTGTACATGCTGGGAACAGACGCCAATGCTATTTGCTCTGTGTAAGACAATGGGAGCGCAATGGTGACTCTTCTTACCAGAAAACAACTCTTGCTTGTAGGACCAGAAACTGCATGTGATTCAACTCCATTTAGGACTGGGAAACAAACGCTAGCTCGCCTTACAAGAAACAGACTCTGCTTTTGAGAAAAGACTACTCTTCTACTCTACTGTGTATTTTAAGGGGTCCGAATAGTGAGTATGCTCAGAACAAAAGAACTGTGCTTCCTACACACAAGGGCCATATATAGTTCAACTCTGCTTAGGAAACTGACAATAACAGTAGCTCCTCTTCATTCCAATACACTGTACTTGCTGGGAACAGACGCGAGTCCTATTTGCACTGTGTATGGCAACTGGAGCGCAATAGTGACTTTCTTTACCAGAAAACAACTCTTACTCGTAGGACCAAAAACTGCATGTGATTCAACTCCATTTATCCCTGTTAAACAAACGCTAGCTTGCCTTACAAAAAACACACTCTGCTTTTGAGAAAAGAGCACTCTTCTACTCTACTGTGTTTTCTATAGGGCCAGAACAGTGAGCTTGCTCAGAACAAAAGAACTGTGCTTCCTACACACACGGGCCATATCTAGTTCAACTCTGCTTAGGAAACTGACAAGAACAGGAGATCCTCTTCAGTCCAATACACTGTACATGCTGGGAACAGACGCCAGTGCTATTTGCCCTGTGTATGACAATGGGAGCACAAAAGTGACACTTCTTACCAGGAAAGAGCTCTTGCATGTAGGACCAGAAACTGCATGTGATTCAACTCCACTTAGGACTGGGAAACAAAGGCTAGCTCGCCTTACAAGAAACATACTCTGCTTTTGAGAAAAGAGCACTCTTCTACTCCACTGCATTTCCTATGGGGTCCGAAAGTGAGCTTGCTCAGAACAAAAGAGCTGTGCTTCCTACACACACGGGCCATATCTAGTTCAACTCTGCTTAGGAAACTGACAAGAACAGTAGTTCGTCTTCAGTCCAATACACTGTACTTGCTGGCAACAGACGCGAGTGCTATTTGCACTGTGTATGGCAATGGGAGCGCAATAGTGACTTTCCTTACAAGAAAACAACTCTTGATCGTAGGACCAGAAACTGCATGTGATTCAACTCCACTTAGGACTGGGAAACAAAGGCTAGCTCACCTTAAAGAAACACACTCTGCTTTTTAGAAAAGAGTACTCTTCTACCCCACTGAGTTTTTTACGGGGTCCAAATAGTGAGCTTGCTCGGAACAAAAGAACTGTGCTTCCTACACACAAGGGCCATATCTAGTTCAACTCTGGTTAGGAAACTGACAATAACAGTAGCTCTTCTTCATTCCAATACACTGTACTTGATGGGAACAGACGCGAGTGCTATTTGCACTGTGTATGGCAATGGGAGCGCAATAGTGACTCTTCTTACCAGAAAACAACTCTTGCTCGTAGGACCATAATTGCATGTGATTCAACTGAATTTCTGACTGGGAAACAAAAGCTAGCTCGCCTTACAATAAACACACTCTGCTTTTGAGAAAAGAGCACTCTTCCACTCTACTGTGTTTCCTATAGGGGCAGAAGAGTGAGCTTGCTCAGAACAAAAGAACTGTGCTTTCTACACACACGGGCCATATCTAGTTCAATTCTGCTTAGGAAACTGAGAAGAACAGTAGATCCTCTTCAGTCCAACACACTGTACATGCTGGGAACATACGCCAGTGCTATTTGCCCTGTGTATGACAATGAGAGCTCAATAGTGACTCTTCTCACCAGAAAACAACTCTTGCTCGTAGGACCAGAAACTGCATGTGATTCAACTCCACTTAGGACTGGGAAACAAACGCTAGCTCACCTTACAAGAAAAACACTCTACTTTTGAGAAAAGAGCACTCTTCTACTCTACTGTGTTTCCTATGGGCTCCAAACAGTGAGCTTGCTCAGAACAAAAGAACTCTGCTTCCTACACACACGGGCCATATCTAGTTCAACTCTGCTTAGGAAACTGACAAGAACAGTAGCTCCTCTTCAGTCCAATACACTGTACTTGCTGGGAACAGACGTGAGTGCTATTTGCACTGTGTATGGCAATAGGAGTGCAATAGTGACTTCCCTTACCAGAAAACAACTCTTGCTCATAGGACCAAAACCTGCATATGATTCAACTCCATTTAGGACTGGGAAACAAACGCTATCTCGCCTTAAAGAAACACACTCTGCTTTTGAGAAAAGAGTACTCTTCTACCCTACTGAGTTTTTTACGGGGTCCAAATAGTGAGCTTGCTCAGAACAAAAGAACTGTGCTTCCTACACACAAGGGCCATATCTAGTTCAACTCTGGTTAGGAAACTGACAATAACAGTAGCTCTTCTTCATTCCAATACACTGTACTTGATGGGAACAGACGCGAGTGCTATTTGCACTGTGTATAGCAATGTGAGCGCAATAGTGAGTCTTCTTACCAGAAAACAACTCTTGCTCATAGGACCAGAAATTGCATATGATTCAACTGCATTTCTGACTGGGAAACAAATGCTAGCTCGCCGTACAAGAAACACACTCTGCTTTTGAGAAAAGACCACTCTTCTACTCTACTGTGTTTTCTATGGGGTCTGAACAGTGAGCTTGCTCAGAACAAAAGAACTGTGCTTCCTACACACACGGGCCATATCTAGTTCAACTCTGCTTAGGAAACTGACAAGAACAGTAGATCCACTTCAGTCCAATACACTGTACATGCTGGGAACAGACGCCAATGCTATTTGCTCTGTGTAAGACAATGGGAGCGCAATAGTGACTCTTCTTACCAGAAAACAACTCTTGCTTGTAGGACCAGAAACTGCATGTGATTCAACTCCATTTAGGACTGGGAAACAATCGCTAGCTTGCCTTACAAGAAACACACTCTGCTTTTGAGAAAAGTGCACTCTTCTACTCTACTGTGTTTCCTATAGGGCCAGAACAGTGAGCTTGCTCAGAACAAAAGAACTGTGCGTCCTACACACACGGGCCATATATAGTTCATATCTGCTTAGGAAACTGAGAAGAACAGTAGCTCCTATTCAGTCCAATTCACTGTTCTTGCTGGGAACAGAAGCGATTGCTATTTGCACTGTGCAGGGCAATGGAGGGCAATAGTGACTCTTCCTACCAGAAAACAACTCTTGCTCGTAGGACCAGAAACTGCATGTTATTCAACTCCACTTAGGACTGGGAACAAACGCTAGCTCGCCTTACAATAAACACACTCTGCTTTTGAGAAAAGAGCACTCTTCTACTCTACTGTGTATTTTATGGGGTCCGAATAGTGAGTATGCTCAGAACAAAAGAACTGTGCTTCCTACACACAAGGGCCATATATAGTTCAACTCTGCTTAGGAAACTGACAATAACAGTAGCTCCTCTTCATTCCAATACACTGTACTTGCTGGGAACAGACGCGAGTCCTATTTGCACTGTGTATGGCAATGGGAGCGCAATAGTGACTTTCTTTACCAGAAAACAACTCTTACTCGTAGGACCAAAAACTGCATGTGATTCAACTCCATTTATCCCTGTTAAACAAACGCTAGCTTGCCTTACAAAAAACACACTCTGCTTTTGAGAAAAGAGCACTCTTCTACTCTACTGTGTTTTCTATAGGGCCAGAACAGTGAGCTTGCTCAGAACAAAAGAACTGTGCTTCCTACACACACGGGCCATATCTAGTTCAACTCTGCTTAGGAAACTGACAAGAACAGGAGATCCTCTTCAGTCCAATACACTGTACATGCTGGGAACAGACGCCAGTGCTATTTGCCCTGTGTATGACAATGGGAGCACAAAAGTGACACTTCTTACCAGGAAAGAACTCTTGCATGTAGGACCAGAAACTGCATGTGATTCAACTCCACTTAGGACAGGGAAACAAAGGCTAGCTCGCCTTACAAGAAACATACTCTGCTTTTGAGAAAAGAGCACTCTTCTACTCCACTGCATTTCCTATGGGGTCCGAACAGTGAGCTTGCTCAGAACAAAAGAGCTGTGCTTCCTACACACACGGGCCATATCTAGTTCAACACTGCTTAGGAAACTGACAAGAACAGTAGTTCGTCTTCAGTCCAATACACTGTACTTGCTGGCAACAGACGCGAGTGCTATTTGAACTGTGTATGGCAATGGGAGCGCAATAGTGACTGTCCTTACCAGAAAACAACTCTTGATCGTAGGACCAGAAACTGCATGTGATTCAACTCCACTTAGGACTGGGAAACAAAGGCTAGCTCAACTTAAAGAAACACACTCTGCTTTTGAGAAAAGAGTACTCTTCTACCCTACTGAGTTTTTTACGGGGTCCAAATAGTGAGCTTGCTCGGAATAAAAGAACTGTGCTTCCTACACACAAGGGCCATATCTAGTTCAACTCTGGTTAGGAAACTGACAATAACAGTAGCTCTTCTTCATTCCAATACACTGTACTTGATGGGAACAGACACGAGTGCTATTTGCACTGTGTATTGCAATGTGAGCGCAATAGTGACTCTTCTTACCAGAAAACAACTCTTGCTCGTAGGACCATAAATTGCATGTGATTCAACTGAATTTCTGACTGGGAAACAAAAGCTAGCTCGCCTTACAATAAACACACTCTGCTTTTGAGAAAAGAGCACTCTTCTACTCTACTGTGTTTCCTATAGGGGCAGAAGAGTGAGCTTGCTCAGAACAAAAGAACTGTGCTTTCTACACACACGGGCCATATCTAGTTCAATTCTGCTTAGGAAACTGAGAAGAACAGTAGATCCTCTTCAGTCCAATACACTGTAGTTGCTGGGAACAGACGCCAGTGCTATTTGCCCTGTGTATGACAATGAGAGCGCAATAGTGACTCTTCTCACCAGAAAACAACTCTTGCTCGTAGGACCCGAAACTGCATGTGATTCAACTCCACTTAGGACTGGGAAACAAACGCTAGCTCACCTTACAAGAAAAACACTCTACTTTTGAGAAAAGAGCACTCTTCTACTCTACTGTGTTTCCTATGGGGTCCAAACAGTGAGCTTGCTCAGAACAATAGAACTCTGCTTCCTACACACACGGGCCATATCTAGTTCAACTCTGCTTAGGAAACTGACAAGAACAGTAGCTCCTCTTCAGTCCAATACACTGTACTTGCTGGGAACAGACGTGAGTGCTATTTCCACTGTTTATTTCAATGGGAGCACAATAGTGACTCTTCTTACCAGAAAACAACTCTTGCTCATAGGACCAAAAACTGCATATGATTCAACTCCATTTAGGACTGGGAAACAAACGCTATCTCGCCTTAAAGAAACACACTCTGCTTTTGAGAAAAGAGTACTCTTCTACCCTACTGAGTTTTTTACGGGGTCCAAATAGTGAGCTTGCTCGGAACAAAAGAACTGTGCTTCCTACACACAAGGGCCATATCTAGTTCAACTCTGGTTAGGAAACTGACAATAACAGTAGCTCTTCTTCATTCCAATACACTGTACTTGATGGGAACAAACGCGAGTGCTATTTGCACTGTGTATTGCAATGGGAGCGCAATAGTGACTCTTCTTACCAGAAAACAACTCTTGCTCGTAGGACCATAAATTGCATGTGATTCAACTGAATTTCTGACTGGGAAACAAAAGCTAGCTCGCCTTACAATAAACAAACTCTGCTTTTGAGAAAAGAGCACTCTTCTACTCTACTGTGTTTCCTATAGGGGCAGAAGAGTGAGCTTGCTCAGAACAAAAGAACTGTGCTTTCTACACACACGGGCCATATCTAGTTCAATTCTGCTTAGGAAACTGAGAAGAAGAGTAGATCCTCTTCAGTCCAATACACTGTACATGCTGGGAACATACGCCAGTGCTATTTGCCCTGTGTATGACAATGAGAGCGCAATAGTGACTCTTCTCACCAGAAAACAACTCTTGCTCGTAGGACCAGAAACTGCATGTGATTCAACTCCACTTAGGACTGGGAAACAAACGCTAGCTCACCTTACAAGAAAAACACTCTACTTTTGAGAAAAGAGCACTCTTCTACTCTACTGTGTTTCCTATGGGGTCCAAACAGTGAGCTTGCTCAGAACAAAAGAACTGTGCTTCCTACACACACGGGCCATATCTAGTTCAACTCTGCTTAGGAAACTGACAAGAACAGTAGCTCCTCTTCAGTCCAATACTCTGTACTTGCTGGGAACAGACGTGAGTGCTATTTGCACTGTGTATGGCAATAGGAGTGCAATAGTGACTTCCCTTACCAGAAAACAACTCTTGCTCATAGGACCAAAAACTGCATATGATTCAACTCCATTTAGGACTGGGAAACAAACGCTATCTCGCCTTAAAGAAACACACTCTGCTTTTGAGAAAAGAGTACTCTTCTACCCTACTGAGTTTTTTACGGGGTCCAAATAGTGAGCTTGCTCAGAACAAAAGAACTGTGCTTCCTACACACAAGGGCCATATCTAGTTCAACTCTGGTTAGGAAACTGACAATAACAGTAGCTCTTCTTCATTCCAATACACTGTACTTGATGGGAACAGACGCGAGTGCTATTTGCACTGTGTATGGCAATGTGAGCGCAATAGTGACTCTTCTTACCAGAAAACAACTCTTGCTCATAGGACGAGAAATTGCATATGATTCAACTGCATTTCTGACTGGGAAACAAACGCTAGCTCGCCTTACAAGAAACACACTCTGCTTTTGAGAAAAGAGCACTCTTCCACTCTATTGTTTTTCCTATGGGGTCCAAACAGTGAACTTGCTCAGAACAAAAGAACTGTGCTTCCTACACACAAGGGCCATATCTAGTTCAACTCTGCTTAGGAAACTGAGAAGAACAGTAGCTCCTCTTCAGTCCAATACACTGTACTTGGTGGGAACAGACGTGAGTGCTATTTCCACTGTTTATGGCAATGGGAGCACAATAGTGACCCATCTTACCAGAAAACAACTCTTGCACATAGGAGCAAAACTGCATGGGATTCAACTCCATTTAGGACTGGGAAATAAATGCTAACTCGTCTCAAATAAACACACTCTACTTTTGAGAAAAGAGCACTCTCCTACTCTAGTGTGTTTCCTATAGGGCCAGAACAGTGAGCTTCCTCAGAAAAAAAGAACTGTGCTTCCTACACACACGGGCCACATCTAGTTCAAATATGCTTAGGAAACTGACAAGAACAGTAGCTCCTCTTCAGTCCAATACACTGTACATGCTGGGAACAGACGCCAGTGCTATTTTCCCTGTGTAAGACAATGGGAGCTCAATAGTGACTCTTCTTACCAGAAAACAACTATTGCTCGTAGGATCAGAATCTGCATGTGATTCAACTCCATTTAGGAATTTGAAACAATCGCTAGCTCGCCTTACGAGAAACACTCTCTGCTTTTGAGAAAAGAGCACTCTTCTACACTACTGTGTTTCCTATAGTGCCAGAACAGTGAGCTTGCTCAGTACAAAAGAACTGTGCTTCCTACACACACAGGCCATATCTAGTTCAACTCTGCTTAGGAAACTGAGAAGAACAGTAGATCCTCCTCAGGCCAATACACAGCACATGCTGGGAACAGACGCCAGTGCTATTTGCCCTTTATATGACAATAGGAGCACAATAGTGTCTCTTCTTACCAGAAAACAACTCTTGCTCGTAGGACCAGAAAATGCATGTGATTCAACTCCATTTAGGACTGGGAAACAATCGCTAGCTCTCCTTACAAGAAACACACTCTGCTTTTGAGAAAAGTGCACTCTTCTACTCCACTGTGTTTTTTATGGAGTCCGAATAGTGAGCTTGCTCAGAACAAAAGAACTGTGCTTCCTACACATACGGGCCATATCTAGTTCAACTCTGCTTAGGAAACTGAGAAGAACAGTAGCTCCTATTCAGTCCAATTCACTGTTCTTGCTGGGAACAGAAGCGATTGCTATTTGCACTGTGCAGGGCAATGGAGGGCAATAGTGACTCTTCCTACCAGAAAACAACTCTTGCTCGTAGGACCAGAAACTGCATGTTATTCAACTCCACTTAGGACTGGGAAACAAACGCTAGCTCGCCTTACAATAAACACACTCTGCTTTTGAGAAAAGAGTACTCTTCTACTCTACTGTGTATTTTATGGGGTCCGAATAGTGAGTATGCTCAGAACAAAAGAACTGTGCTTCCTACACACAAGGGCCATATATAGTTCAACTCTGCTTAGGAAACTGACAATAACAGTAGCTCCTCTTCATTCCAATACACTGTACTTGCTGGGAACAGACGCGAGTCCTATTTGCACTGTGTATGGCAATGGGAGCGCAATAGTGACTTTCTTTACCAGAAAACAACTCTTACTCGTAGGACCAAAAACTGCATGTGATTCAACTCCATTTATCCCTGTTAAACAAACGCTAGCTTGCCTTACAAAAAACACACTCTGCTTTTGAGAAAAGAGCACTCTTGTACTCTACTGTGTTTTCTATACGGCCAGAAAAGTGAGCTTGCTCAGAACAAAAGAACTGTGCTTCCTACACACACGGGCCATATCTAGTTCAACTCTGCTTAGGAAACTGACAAGAACAGGAGATCCTCTTCAGTCCAATACACTGTACATGCTGGGAACAGACGCCAGTGCTCTTTGCCCTGTGTATGACAATGGGAGCGCAAAAGTGACACTTCTTACCAGGAAAGAGCTCTTGCATGTAGGACCAGAAACTGCATGTGATTCAACTCCACTTAGGACTGGGAAACAAAGGCTAGCTCGCCTTACAAGAAACATACTCTGCTTTTGAGAAAAGAGCACTCTTCTACTCTACTGTGTTTCCTATAGGGGCAGAAGAGTGAGCTTGCTCAGAACAAAAGAACTGTGCTTTCTACACACACGGGCCATATCTAGTTCAATTCTGCTTAGGAAACTGAGAAGAAGAGTAGATCCTCTTCAGTCCAATACACTGTACATGCTGGGAACATAGGCCAGTGCTATTTGCCCTGTGTATGACAATGAGAGCGCAATAGTGACTCTTCTCACCAGAAAACAACTCTTGCTCGTAGGACCAGAAACTGCATGTGATTCAACTCCACTTAGGACTGGGAAACAAACGCTAGCTCACCTTACAAGAAAAACACTCTACTTTTGAGAAAAGAGCACTCTTCTACTCTACTGTGTTTCCTATGGGGTCCAAACAGTGAGCTGGCTCAGAACAAAAGAACTGTGCTTCCTACACACACGGGCCATATCTAGTTCAACTCTGCTTAGGAAACTGACAAGAACAGTAGCTCCTCTTCAGTCCAATACTCTGTACTTGCTGGGAACAGACGTGAGTGCTATTTGCACTGTGTATGGCAATAGGAGTGCAATAGTGACTTCCCTTACCAGAAAACAACTCTTGCTCATAGGACCAAAAACTGCATATGATTCAACTCCATTTAGGACTGGGAAACAAACGCTATCTCGCCTTAAAGAAACACACTCTGCTTTTGAGAAAAGAGTACTCTTCTACCCTACTGAGTTTTTTACGGGGTCCAAATAGTGAGCTTGCTCGGAACAAAAGAACTGTGCTTCCTACACACAAGGGCCATATCTAGTTCAACTCTGGTTAGGAAACTGACAATAACAGTAGCTCTTCTTCATTCCAATACACTGTACTTGATGGGAACAAACGCGAGTGCTATTTGCACTGTGTATTGCAATGGGAGCGCAATAGTGACTCTTCTTACCAGAAAACAACTCTTGCTCGTAGGACCATAAATTGCATGTGATTCAACTGAATTTCTGACTGGGAAACAAAAGCTAGCTCGCCTTACAATAAACAAACTCTGCTTTTGAGAAAAGAGCACTCTTCTACTCTACTGTGTTTCCTATAGGGGCAGAAGAGTGAGCTTGCTCAGAACAAAAGAACTGTGCTTTCTACACACACGGGCCATATCTAGTTCAATTCTGCTTAGGAAACTGAGAAGAAGAGTAGATCCTCTTCAGTCCAATACACTGTACATGCTGGGAACATACGCCAGTGCTATTTGCCCTGTGTATGACAATGAGAGCGCAATAGTGACTCTTCTCACCAGAAAACAACTCTTGCTCGTAGGACCAGAAACTGCATGTGATTCAACTCCACTTAGGACTGGGAAACAAACGCTAGCTCACCTTACAAGAAAAACACTCTACTTTTGAGAAAAGAGCACTCTTCTACTCTACTGTGTTTCCTATGGGGTCCAAACAGTGAGCTTGCTCAGAACAAAAGAACTGTGCTTCCTACACACACGGGCCATATCTAGTTCAACTCTGCTTAGGAAACTGACAAGAACAGTAGCTCCTCTTCAGTCCAATACTCTGTACTTGCTGGGAACAGACGTGAGTGCTATTTGCACTGTGTATGGCAATAGGAGTGCAATAGTGACTTCCCTTACCAGAAAACAACTCTTGCTCATAGGACCAAAAACTGCATATGATTCAACTCCATTTAGGACTGGGAAACAAACGCTATCTCGCCTTAAAGAAACACACTCTGCTTTTGAGAAAAGAGTACTCTTCTACCCTACTGAGTTTTTTACGGGGTCCAAATAGTGAGCTTGCTCAGAACAAAAGAACTGTGCTTCCTACACACAAGGGCCATATCTAGTTCAACTCTGGTTAGGAAACTGACAATAACAGTAGCTCTTCTTCATTCCAATACACTGTACTTGATGGGAACAGACGCGAGTGCTATTTGCACTGTGTATGGCAATGTGAGCGCAATAGTGACTCTTCTTACCAGAAAACAACTCTTGCTCATAGGACGAGAAATTGCATATGATTCAACTGCATTTCTGACTGGGAAACAAACGCTAGCTCGCCTTACAAGAAACACACTCTGCTTTTGAGAAAAGAGCACTCTTCCACTCTATTGTTTTTCCTATGGGGTCCAAACAGTGAACTTGCTCAGAACAAAAGAACTGTGCTTCCTACACACAAGGGCCATATCTAGTTCAACTCTGCTTAGGAAACTGAGAAGAACAGTAGCTCCTCTTCAGTCCAATACACTGTACTTGGTGGGAACAGACGTGAGTGCTATTTCCACTGTTTATGGCAATGGGAGCACAATAGTGACCCATCTTACCAGAAAACAACTCTTGCACATAGGAGCAAAACTGCATGGGATTCAACTCCATTTAGGACTGGGAAATAAATGCTAACTCGTCTCAAATAAACACACTCTACTTTTGAGAAAAGAGCACTCTCCTACTCTAGTGTGTTTCCTATAGGGCCAGAACAGTGAGCTTCCTCAGAAAAAAAGAACTGTGCTTCCTACACACACGGGCCACATCTAGTTCAAATATGCTTAGGAAACTGACAAGAACAGTAGCTCCTCTTCAGTCCAATACACTGTACATGCTGGGAACAGACGCCAGTGCTATTTTCCCTGTGTAAGACAATGGGAGCTCAATAGTGACTCTTCTTACCAGAAAACAACTATTGCTCGTAGGATCAGAATCTGCATGTGATTCAACTCCATTTAGGAATTTGAAACAATCGCTAGCTCGCCTTACGAGAAACACTCTCTGCTTTTGAGAAAAGAGCACTCTTCTACACTACTGTGTTTCCTATAGTGCCAGAACAGTGAGCTTGCTCAGTACAAAAGAACTGTGCTTCCTACACACACAGGCCATATCTAGTTCAACTCTGCTTAGGAAACTGAGAAGAACAGTAGATCCTCCTCAGGCCAATACACAGCACATGCTGGGAACAGACGCCAGTGCTATTTGCCCTTTATATGACAATAGGAGCACAATAGTGTCTCTTCTTACCAGAAAACAACTCTTGCTCGTAGGACCAGAAAATGCATGTGATTCAACTCCATTTAGGACTGGGAAACAATCGCTAGCTCTCCTTACAAGAAACACACTCTGCTTTTGAGAAAAGTGCACTCTTCTACTCCACTGTGTTTTTTATGGAGTCCGAATAGTGAGCTTGCTCAGAACAAAAGAACTGTGCTTCCTACACATACGGGCCATATCTAGTTCAACTCTGCTTAGGAAACTGAGAAGAACAGTAGCTCCTATTCAGTCCAATTCACTGTTCTTGCTGGGAACAGAAGCGATTGCTATTTGCACTGTGCAGGGCAATGGAGGGCAATAGTGACTCTTCCTACCAGAAAACAACTCTTGCTCGTAGGACCAGAAACTGCATGTTATTCAACTCCACTTAGGACTGGGAAACAAACGCTAGCTCGCCTTACAATAAACACACTCTGCTTTTGAGAAAAGAGTACTCTTCTACTCTACTGTGTATTTTATGGGGTCCGAATAGTGAGTATGCTCAGAACAAAAGAACTGTGCTTCCTACACACAAGGGCCATATATAGTTCAACTCTGCTTAGGAAACTGACAATAACAGTAGCTCCTCTTCATTCCAATACACTGTACTTGCTGGGAACAGACGCGAGTCCTATTTGCACTGTGTATGGCAATGGGAGCGCAATAGTGACTTTCTTTACCAGAAAACAACTCTTACTCGTAGGACCAAAAACTGCATGTGATTCAACTCCATTTATCCCTGTTAAACAAACGCTAGCTTGCCTTACAAAAAACACACTCTGCTTTTGAGAAAAGAGCACTCTTGTACTCTACTGTGTTTTCTATACGGCCAGAAAAGTGAGCTTGCTCAGAACAAAAGAACTGTGCTTCCTACACACACGGGCCATATCTAGTTCAACTCTGCTTAGGAAACTGACAAGAACAGGAGATCCTCTTCAGTCCAATACACTGTACATGCTGGGAACAGACGCCAGTGCTCTTTGCCCTGTGTATGACAATGGGAGCGCAAAAGTGACACTTCTTACCAGGAAAGAGCTCTTGCATGTAGGACCAGAAACTGCATGTGATTCAACTCCACTTAGGACTGGGAAACAAAGGCTAGCTCGCCTTACAAGAAACATACTCTGCTTTTGAGAAAAGAGCACTCTTCTACTCCACTGCATTTCCTATGGGGTCCGAACAGTGAGCTTGCTCAGAACAAAAGAGCTGTGCTTCCTACACACAAGGGCCATATCTAGTTCAACTCTGGTTAGGAAACTGACAATAACAGTAGCTCTTCTTCATTCCAATACACTGTACTTGATGGGAACAAACGCGAGTGCTATTTGCACTGTGTATTGCAATGGGAGCGCAATAGTGACTCTTCTTACCAGAAAACAACTCTTGCTCGTAGGACCATAAATTGCATGTGATTCAACTGAATTTCTGACTGGGAAACAAAAGCTAGCTCGCCTTACAATAAACAAACTCTGCTTTTGAGAAAAGAGCACTCTTCTACTCTACTGTGTTTCCTATAGGGGCAGAAGAGTGAGCTTGCTCAGAACAAAAGAACTGTGCTTTCTACACACACGGGCCATATCTAGTTCAATTCTGCTTAGGAAACTGAGAAGAAGAGTAGATCCTCTTCAGTCCAATACACTGTACATGCTGGGAACATACGCCAGTGCTATTTGCCCTGTGTATGACAATGAGAGCGCAATAGTGACTCTTCTCACCAGAAAACAACTCTTGCTCGTAGGACCAGAAACTGCATGTGATTCAACTCCACTTAGGACTGGGAAACAAACGCTAGCTCACCTTACAAGAAAAACACTCTACTTTTGAGAAAAGAGCACTCTTCTACTCTACTGTGTTTCCTATGGGGTCCAAACAGTGAGCTTGCTCAGAACAAAAGAACTGTGCTTCCTACACACACGGGCCATATCTAGTTCAACTCTGCTTAGGAAACTGACAAGAACAGTAGCTCCTCTTCAGTCCAATACTCTGTACTTGCTGGGAACAGACGTGAGTGCTATTTGCACTGTGTATGGCAATAGGAGTGCAATAGTGACTTCCCTTACCAGAAAACAACTCTTGCTCATAGGACCAAAAACTGCATATGATTCAACTCCATTTAGGACTGGGAAACAAACGCTATCTCGCCTTAAAGAAACACACTCTGCTTTTGAGAAAAGAGTACTCTTCTACCCTACTGAGTTTTTTACGGGGTCCAAATAGTGAGCTTGCTCAGAACAAAAGAACTGTGCTTCCTACACACAAGGGCCATATCTAGTTCAACTCTGGTTAGGAAACTGACAATAACAGTAGCTCTTCTTCATTCCAATACACTGTACTTGATGGGAACAGACGCGAGTGCTATTTGCACTGTGTATGGCAATGTGAGCGCAATAGTGACTCTTCTTACCAGAAAACAACTCTTGCTCATAGGACGAGAAATTGCATATGATTCAACTGCATTTCTGACTGGGAAACAAACGCTAGCTCGCCTTACAAGAAACACACTCTGCTTTTGAGAAAAGAGCACTCTTCCACTCTATTGTTTTTCCTATGGGGTCCAAACAGTGAACTTGCTCAGAACAAAAGAACTGTGCTTCCTACACACAAGGGCCATATCTAGTTCAACTCTGCTTAGGAAACTGAGAAGAACAGTAGCTCCTCTTCAGTCCAATACACTGTACTTGGTGGGAACAGACGTGAGTGCTATTTCCACTGTTTATGGCAATGGGAGCACAATAGTGACCCATCTTACCAGAAAACAACTCTTGCACATAGGAGCAAAACTGCATGGGATTCAACTCCATTTAGGACTGGGAAATAAATGCTAACTCGTCTCAAATAAACACACTCTACTTTTGAGAAAAGAGCACTCTCCTACTCTAGTGTGTTTCCTATAGGGCCAGAACAGTGAGCTTCCTCAGAAAAAAAGAACTGTGCTTCCTACACACACGGGCCACATCTAGTTCAAATATGCTTAGGAAACTGACAAGAACAGTAGCTCCTCTTCAGTCCAATACACTGTACATGCTGGGAACAGACGCCAGTGCTATTTTCCCTGTGTAAGACAATGGGAGCTCAATAGTGACTCTTCTTACCAGAAAACAACTATTGCTCGTAGGATCAGAATCTGCATGTGATTCAACTCCATTTAGGAATTTGAAACAATCGCTAGCTCGCCTTACGAGAAACACTCTCTGCTTTTGAGAAAAGAGCACTCTTCTACACTACTGTGTTTCCTATAGTGCCAGAACAGTGAGCTTGCTCAGTACAAAAGAACTGTGCTTCCTACACACACAGGCCATATCTAGTTCAACTCTGCTTAGGAAACTGAGAAGAACAGTAGATCCTCCTCAGGCCAATACACAGCACATGCTGGGAACAGACGCCAGTGCTATTTGCCCTTTATATGACAATAGGAGCACAATAGTGTCTCTTCTTACCAGAAAACAACTCTTGCTCGTAGGACCAGAAAATGCATGTGATTCAACTCCATTTAGGACTGGGAAACAATCGCTAGCTCTCCTTACAAGAAACACACTCTGCTTTTGAGAAAAGTGCACTCTTCTACTCCACTGTGTTTTTTATGGAGTCCGAATAGTGAGCTTGCTCAGAACAAAAGAACTGTGCTTCCTACACATACGGGCCATATCTAGTTCAACTCTGCTTAGGAAACTGAGAAGAACAGTAGCTCCTATTCAGTCCAATTCACTGTTCTTGCTGGGAACAGAAGCGATTGCTATTTGCACTGTGCAGGGCAATGGAGGGCAATAGTGACTCTTCCTACCAGAAAACAACTCTTGCTCGTAGGACCAGAAACTGCATGTTATTCAACTCCACTTAGGACTGGGAAACAAACGCTAGCTCGCCTTACAATAAACACACTCTGCTTTTGAGAAAAGAGTACTCTTCTACTCTACTGTGTATTTTATGGGGTCCGAATAGTGAGTATGCTCAGAACAAAAGAACTGTGCTTCCTACACACAAGGGCCATATATAGTTCAACTCTGCTTAGGAAACTGACAATAACAGTAGCTCCTCTTCATTCCAATACACTGTACTTGCTGGGAACAGACGCGAGTCCTATTTGCACTGTGTATGGCAATGGGAGCGCAATAGTGACTTTCTTTACCAGAAAACAACTCTTACTCGTAGGACCAAAAACTGCATGTGATTCAACTCCATTTATCCCTGTTAAACAAACGCTAGCTTGCCTTACAAAAAACACACTCTGCTTTTGAGAAAAGAGCACTCTTGTACTCTACTGTGTTTTCTATACGGCCAGAAAAGTGAGCTTGCTCAGAACAAAAGAACTGTGCTTCCTACACACACGGGCCATATCTAGTTCAACTCTGCTTAGGAAACTGACAAGAACAGGAGATCCTCTTCAGTCCAATACACTGTACATGCTGGGAACAGACGCCAGTGCTCTTTGCCCTGTGTATGACAATGGGAGCGCAAAAGTGACACTTCTTACCAGGAAAGAGCTCTTGCATGTAGGACCAGAAACTGCATGTGATTCAACTCCACTTAGGACTGGGAAACAAAGGCTAGCTCGCCTTACAAGAAACATACTCTGCTTTTGAGAAAAGAGCACTCTTCTACTCCACTGCATTTCCTATGGGGTCCGAACAGTGAGCTTGCTCAGAACAAAAGAGCTGTGCTTCCTACACACACGGGCCATATCTAGTTCAACTCTGCTTAGGAAACTGACAAGAACAGTAGTTCGTCTTCAGTCCAATACACTGTACTTGCTGGCAACAGAAGCGAGTGCAATTTGCACTGTGTATGGCAATGGTAGCGCAATAGTGACTTTCCTTACCAGAAAAGAACTCTTGATCGTAGGACCAGAAACTGCATGTGATTCAACTCCACTTAGGACTGGGAAACAAAGGCTAGCTCACCTTAAAGAAACACACTCTGCTTTTGAGAAAAGAGTACTCTTCTACCCTACTGAGTTTTTTACGGGGTCCAAATAGTGAGCTTGCTCGGAACAAAAGAACTGTGCTTCCTACACACAAGGGCCATATCTAGTTCAACTCTGGTTAGGAAACTGACAATAACAGTAGCTCTTCTTCATTCCAATACACTGTACTTGATGGGAACAAATGCGAGTGCTATTTGCACTGTGTATTGCAATGGGAGCGCAATAGTGACTCTTCTTACCAGAAAACAACTCTTGCTCGTAGGACCATAAATTGCATGTGATTCAACTGAATTTCTGACTGGGAAACAAAAGCTAGCTCGCCTTACAATAAACAAACTCTGCTTTTGAGAAAAGAGCACTCTTCTACTCTACTGTGTTTCCTATAGGGGCAGAAGAGTGAGCTTGCTCAGAACAAAAGAACTGTGCTTTCTACACACACGGGCCATATCTAGTTCAATTATGCTTAGGAAACAGAGAAGAAGAGTAGATCCTCTTCAGTCCAATACACTGTACATGCTGGGAACATACGCCAGTGCTATTTGCCCTGTGTATGACAATGAGAGCGCAATAGTGACTCTTCTCACCAGAAAACAACTCTAGCTCGTAGGACCAGAAACTGCATGTGATTCAACTCCACTTAGGACTGGGAAACAAACGCTAGCTCACCTTACAAGAAAAACACTCTACTTTTGAGAAAAGAGCACTCTTCTACTCTACTGTGTTTCCTATGGGGTCCAAACAGTGAGCTGGCTCAGAACAAAAGAACTCTGCTTCCTACACACACGGGCCATATCTAGTTCAACTCTGCTTAGGAAACTGACAAGAACAGTAGCTCCTCTTCAGTCCAATACTCTGTACTTGCTGGGAACAGACGTGAGTGCTATTTCCACTGTGTATGGCAATAGGAGTGCAATAGTGACTTCCCTTACCAGAAAACAACTCTTGCTCATAGGACCAAAAACTGCATATGATTCAACTCCATTTTGGACTGGGAAACAAACGCTATCTCGCCTTAAAGAAACACACTCTGCTTTTGAGAAAAGAGTACTCTTCTACCCTACTGAGTTTTTTACGGGGTCCAAATAGTGAGCTTGCTCGGAACAAAAGAACTGTGCTTCCTACACACAAGGGCCATATCTAGTTCAACTCTGGTTAGGAAACTGACAATAACAGTAGCTCTTCTTCATTCCAATACACTGTACTTGATGGGAACAAACGCGAGTGCTATTTGCACTGTGTATTGCAATGGGAGCGCAATAGTGACTCTTCTTACCAGAAAACAACTCTTGCTCGTAGGACCATAAATTGCATGTGATTCAACTGAATTTCTGACTGGGAAACAAAAGCTAGCTCGCCTTACAATAAACAAACTCTGCTTTTGAGAAAAGAGCACTCTTCTACTCTACTGTGTTTCCTATAGGGGCAGAAGAGTGAGCTTGCTCAGAACAAAAGAACTGTGCTTTCTACACACACGGGCCATATCTAGTTCAATTCTGCTTAGGAAACTGAGAAGAAGAGTAGATCCTCTTCAGTCCAATACACTGTACATGCTGGGAACATACGCCAGTGCTATTTGCCCTGTGTATGACAATGAGAGCGCAATAGTGACTCTTCTCACCAGAAAACAACTCTTGCTCGTAGGACCAGAAACTGCATGTGATTCAACTCCACTTAGGACTGGGAAACAAACGCTAGCTCACCTTACAAGAAAAAAACTCTACTTTTGAGAAAAGAGCACTCTTCTACTCTACTGTGTTTCCTATGGGGTCCAAACAGTGAGCTGGCTCAGAACAAAAGAACTGTGCTTCCTACACACACGGGCCATATCTAGTTCAACTCTGCTTAGGAAACTGACAAGAACAGTAGCTCCTCTTCAGTCCAATACTCTGTACTTGCTGGGAACAGACGTGAGTGCTATTTGCACTGTGTATGGCAATAGGAGTGCAATAGTGACTTCCCTTACCAGAAAACAACTCTTGCTCATAGGACCAAAAACTGCATATGATTCAACTCCATTTAGGACTGGGAAACAAACGCTATCTCGCCTTAAAGAAACACACTCTGCTTTTGAGAAAAGAGTACTCTTCTACCCTACTGAGTTTTTTACGGGGTCCAAATAGTGAGCTTGCTCGGAACAAAAGAACTGTGCTTCCTACACACAAGGGCCATATCTAGTTCAACTCTGGTTAGGAAACTGACAATAACAGTAGCTCTTCTTCATTCCAATACACTGTACTTGATGGGAACAAACGCGAGTGCTATTTGCACTGTGTATTGCAATGGGAGCGCAATAGTGACTCTTCTTACCAGAAAACAACTCTTGCTCGTAGGACCATAAATTGCATGTGATTCAACTGAATTTCTGACTGGGAAACAAAAGCTAGCTCGCCTTACAATAAACAAACTCTGCTTTTGAGAAAAGAGCACTCTTCTACTCTACTGTGTTTCCTATAGGGGCAGAAGAGTGAGCTTGCTCAGAACAAAAGAACTGTGCTTTCTACACACACGGGCCATATCTAGTTCAATTCTGCTTAGGAAACTGAGAAGAAGAGTAGATCCTCTTCAGTCCAATACACTGTACATGCTGGGAACATACGCCAGTGCTATTTGCCCTGTGTATGACAATGAGAGCGCAATAGTGACTCTTCTCACCAGAAAACAACTCTTGCTCGTAGGACCAGAAACTGCATGTGATTCAACTCCACTTAGGACTGGGAAACAAACGCTAGCTCACCTTACAAGAAAAACACTCTACTTTTGAGAAAAGAGCACTCTTCTACTCTACTGTGTTTCCTATGGGGTCCAAACAGTGAGCTGGCTCAGAACAAAAGAACTGTGCTTCCTACACACACGGGCCATATCTAGTTCAACTCTGCTTAGGAAACTGACAAGAACAGTAGCTCCTCTTCAGTCCAATACTCTGTACTTGCTGGGAACAGACGTGAGTGCTATTTGCACTGTGTATGGCAATAGGAGTGCAATAGTGACTTCCCTTACCAGAAAACAACTCTTGCTCATAGGACCAAAAACTGCATATGATTCAACTCCATTTAGGACTGGGAAACAAACGCTATCTCGCCTTAAAGAAACACACTCTGCTTTTGAGAAAAGAGTACTCTTCTACCCTACTGAGTTTTTTACGGGGTCCAAATAGTGAGCTTGCTCGGAACAAAAGAACTGTGCTTCCTACACACAAGGGCCATATCTAGTTCAACTCTGGTTAGGAAACTGACAATAACAGTAGCTCTTCTTCATTCCAATACACTGTACTTGATGGGAACAAACGCGAGTGCTCTTTGCACTGTGTATTGCAATGGGAGCGCAATAGTGACTCTTCTTACCAGAAAACAACTCTTGCACGTAGGACCAGAAACTGCATGTGATTCAACTCCACTTAGGACTGGGAAACAAAGGCTAGCTCACCTTACAAGAAACACAATCTGCTTTTGAGAAAATAGCACTCTTCCACTCTACTCTGTTTCCTATGGGGTCCAAACAGTGAGCTTGCTCAGAACAAAAGAACTGTGCTTCCTACATACACGGGCCATATCTAGTTCAACTCTGCTTAGGAAACTGACAAGAACAGTATCTCCTCTTCAGTCCAATACACTGTACATGCTGGGAACAGACGCCCAGGGCTATTTGCCCTGTGTATGACAATGGGAGCACAATAGTGACTCTTCCTACGAGAAAGCAACTCTTTCTCCTAGGACCAGAAACTGCATGTGATTCAACTCCGGTTAGGACTGGGAAACAAATGCTAGCTCTCCTTACAAGAAACACACTCTGCTTTTGAGAAAAGAGCACCCTTCTACTCTTCTGTGTTTCAGCTGGTGCCCGAAAAGTGAGGTTGCTCAGAACAAAAGAACTGTGCTTTCTACACACATGGAACATAACTCCTTCAACTCTGCTTAGGAAACTGACCAGAACAGTAGCTCTTCTTCAGTCCAATACACTGTACTTGCTGGGAACAGACGTGAGTGCTATTTCCACTGTTTATGGCAATGGGAGCACAATAGTGTCTGTTCTTACCAGAAAACAACTCTTGCTCCTAAAACAAGAAACTGCATGTGAATCAACTCCATTTAGGATTGGGAAACAAAAGCTTGCTCGCCTTACAAGAAAAACACTCTGCTTTTGAGAAAAGAGTACTCTTCTACTCTACTGTGTTTCCTATAGGGCCAGAACAGTGAGCTTGCTCAGAACAAAAGAAATGTGCTTCCTAAACACAGGGCCATATCTAGTTCAACTCTGCTTAGGAAATTGACAAGAACCGCAGCTCCTCTTCAGTCCAACTCACTTTTCTTGCTGGGAACAGACGCGAGTGCTATTTGCACTGTGTATGGCAATGGAGGGCAATAGTGACTCTTCTTACCAGAAAACAACTCTTGCTCGTAGGACCAGAAACTGCATGTGATTCAACTCCATTTAGGACTGGGAAACAAACGCTAGCTCGCCTTAAGGAAACACATTCTGCCTTTGAGAAAGGACCACTTCTCTACTCTACTGTGTTTCCTATAGGGCAAGAACAGTGAGCTTGCTCAGAACAAAAGAACTGTGCTTCCTACACACACAGGCCATATCTAGTTCAACTCTGCTTAGGAAACTGAGAAGAACAGTAGATCCTCCTCAGGCCAATACACAGTACATGCTGGGAACAGACGCCAGTGCTATTTGCCCTTTATATGACAATAGGAGCACAATAGTGTCTCTTCTTACCAGAAAACAATTCTTGCTCGTAGGACCATAAAATGCATGTGATTCAACTCCATTTAGGACTGGGAAACAATCGCTAGCTCTCCTTACAAGAAACACACTCTGCTTTTGAGAAAAGTGCACTCTTCTACTCCACTGTGTTTTTTATGGAGTCCGAATAGTGAGCTTGCTCATAACAAAAGAACTGTGCTTCCTACACATACGGGCCATATCTAGTTCAACTCTGCTAAGGATACTGACAAGAACAGTAGCTCCTCTTCAGTCCAATATACTGTACATGCTGGGAACATACGCCAGTGCTATTTGCCCTGTGTATGACAATGAGAGCACAATAGTGACTCTTCTCACCAGAAAACAACTCTTGCACGTAGGACCAGAAACTGCATGTGATTCAACTCCACTTAGGACTGGGAAACAAAGGCTAGCTCACCTTACAAGAAACACAATCTGCTTTTGAGAAAAGAGCACTCTTCCACTCTACTCTGTTTCCTATAGGGTCCAAACAGTGAGCTTGCTCAGAACAAAAGAACTGTGCTTCCTACATACACGGGCCATATCTAGTTCAACTCTGGTTAGGAAACTGACAAGAACAGTATCTCCTCTTCAGTCCAATACACTGTACTTGCTGGGAACAGACGTGAGTGCTATTTGCACTGTGCATGGCAATGGGAGCGCAATAGTGACTTTCCTTACCAGAAAACACCTCTTGCTTACAGGACCAAAAACTGCATGGGATTCAACTCCATTTAGGAATGGGAAACAAACGCTAGTTCGCCTTAAAGAAACACACTCTGCTTTGAGGAAAGAGGACTCTTCTACTCTACTGTGTTTCCTATAGGGTCAGAACAGTGAGCTTGCTCAGAACAAAAGAACTGTGCTTCCTACACACACGGGCCACATCTAGTTCAACTCTGCTTAGGAAACTGACAAGAACAGTAGATCCTCTTCAGTCTAATACACTGTACATGCTGGGAACAGACGCCCAGGGCTATTTGCCCTGTGTATGACAATGGGAGCACAATAGTGACTCTTCTTACCAGAAAGCAACTCTTTCTCCTAGGACCAGAAACTGCATGTGATTCAACTCTGGTTAGGACTGGGAAACAAATGCTAGCTCTCCTTACAAGAAACACACTCTGCTTTTGAGAAAAGAGCACCCTTCTACTCTTCTGTGTTTCAGCTGGTGTCCGAACAGTGAGGTTGCTCAGAACAAAAGAACTGTGCTTTCTACACACATGGAACATAACTCGTTCAACTCTGCTTAGGAAACTGACCAGAACAGTAGCTCTTCTTCAGTCCAATACACTGTACTTGCTGGGAAACTACGCGAGTGCTATTTGCACTGTGTATGGCAATGGGAGCGCAATAGTGACTGTTCTTACCAGAAAACAACTCTTGATCCTAAAACAAGAAACTGCATGTGAATCAACTCCAATTAGGACTGGGAAACAAAAGCTTGCTCGCCTTACAAGAAAAACACTCTGCTTTTGAGAAAAGAGTACTCTTCTACTCTACTGTGTTTCCTATAGGACCAGAACAGTGAGCTTGCTCAGAACAAAAGAAATGTGCTTCCTAAACACAGGGCCATATCTAGTTCAACTCTGCTTAGGAAACTGACAAGAACCGCAGCTCCTCTTCAGTCCAATTCACTTTTCTTGCTGGGAACAGACGCGAGTGCTATTTGCACTGTGTATGGCAATGGAGGGCTATAGTGACTCTTCTTACCAGAAAACAACTCTTGCTCGTAGGACCAGAAACTGCATGTGATTCAACTCCATTTAGGACTGGGAAACAAACGCTAGCTCGCCTTACAGGAAACACATTCTGCCTTTGAGAAAGGACCACTTCTCTACTCTACCGTGTTTCCTATAGGGCAAGAACAGTGAGCTTGCTCAGAACAAAAGAACTGTGCTTCCTACACACATGGGCCATATCTAGTTCAACTCTGCTTAGGAAACTGACAAGAACATTAGCTCCTCTTCAGTCCAATTCACTGTTCTTTCTGGGAACAGACACGAGTGCTATTTGCACTGTGTATGGCAATGGGAGCACAATAGTGAATCTTCTTACCAGAAAACAACTCTTCCTAGTAGGACCAGAAACTACTTGTGATTCCACTCCATTTAGGCATGGGAAACAAACGCTATCTCGCCTTACAAGAAACACACACTGCTTTTGAGAAAAGAGCACTCTTCTACTCTACTGTGTTTCTTATGGGGTCCGAATAGTGAGCTAGCTGAGAACAAAAGAACTGTGCTTCCTACATACAAGGGCCATATCTAGTTCAACTCTGCTTAGTAAACTGACAAGAAGGGTAGATCCTCTTCAGTCCAATACACTGTAAATGCTGGGAACAGACGCCAGTGCTATTTGCCCTGTGTGTGACAGTGGGAGCGGAATAGTGACTCTTCTTACCAGAAGTCAACTCTTGCTCATAGGACCAGAAACTGCATTGATTCAACTCCACTTAGGACTGGGAAACAAACGCTAGCTTGCCTTACAAGAAACACACTCTGCTTTTGAGAAAAGAGCACTCTTCTACTCTACAGTGTTTCTTATGTGGTCGGAAGAGTGAGCTTGCACAGAACAAAAGAACTGTGCTTCCTATACACACGGGCCATATCTAGGTCAACTCTGCATACAAAACTGACAAGAACAGTAGATCCTCTTCAGTCTAATACACTGTACTTGCTGGGAACAGACGCGAGTGCTATTTGCACTGCACATGGCAATGGGAGCACAATAGTGACTTTCCTTACCTGAAAAAACTCTTGCTCGTAGGACCAAAACCTGCATGTGACTCAACTCCATTTAGGACTGGGAAACAAACGCTAGCTCACCTTACAAGAAACACACTCTGCTTTTGAGAAAAGAGCACTCGTCTACTCTACTGTGTTTCCTATAGTGCCAGAAAAGTAGCTTGCTCAGAAAAAAAGAGCTGTGCTTCCCACACACATGGGCCATATCTAGTTCATCGCTGCTTAGGAAACTTTGAAGAACAGTAGATCCTCTTCAATCCAATACACTGTACATGCTTGGAACAGACGCCAGTGCTATTTGCCCTGTGTATGACAATGGGAGCGCAATAGTGACTCTTCTTACCAGAAAACAATTCTTGCCCTTAGGACCAGAAACTGCATATGATTCAACTCCACTTAGGACTGGGAAACAAACGCTAGCTCGCCTTAAAAGAAACACACTCTGCTTTTGAGAAAAGAGCACTCTTCTACTCTACTGTGTTTCCTATTGGTTCCGAAGAGTGAGCTTGCTCAGAACAAAAGAACTCTGCTTCCTACACACACGGGCCATATCTAGTTCAACTCTGCTTAGGAAACTGACAAGAACAGGAGAATCTCTTCAGTCCAATACACTGTACTAGCTGGGAAGAGAAGCGAGTGCTAATTGCACTGTGTATGGCAATGGGAGCACAACAGTGACTCTTCTTACCAGAAGTCAACTCTTGATCCCAGGACCAGAAAATGCATGTGATTCACCTCCACTTAGGACTGGGAAACAATCGCTAGCTCGCCATACAAGAAACACACTCTGCTTTTGAGAAAAGAGCACTCTTCTACTCTACAGTGTTTCCTATGGCGTCCGAACAGTGAGCTTGCACAGAACAAAAGAACTGTGCTTCCTACACACACGGGTCATATCTAGTTCAACTCTACTTACAAAACTGACAAGAACAGTAGCTCCTCTTCAGTCCAATACACTGTACTTGCTGGGAACAGACGCGAGTGCTATTTGTACTGCGCATGGCAGTGGGAGCACAATAGTGACTTTCCTTCCCTGAAAAAAAACTCTTGCTAATAGGACCAAAAACTGCATGTGATTCAACTCCATTTAGGACTGGGAAACAAACGCTAGCTCACCTTACAAGAAACACACTATGCTTTTGAGAAAAGAGCACTCTTCTACACTGCTGTGTTTCCTATAGGGCCAGAACAGTGAGCTTGCTCAGAACAAAAGAAATGTGCTTCCAACACAAGGGCCACATCTAGTTCAACTCTACTTAGGAAACTGAGAAGAACAGTAGATCCTCTTCAGTCCAATACACTGTACATGCTAGGAACAGATGCCAGTTATTTGCCCTGTGTATGAAAAAGGTAGCACAATAGTGACTCTTCTTACCAGAAGACAACTCTTGCTCATAGGACCAGAAACTGCATGTGATTCAACTCCATGTAGGACTGGGAAACAATCTCTAGCTCGCCTTACAAGAAACACAATCTGCTTTTGAGAAAAGAGCACTCTTCTACTCTACTGTGTTTCCTATGGGGTCCGAAGAGTGAGCTTGCTCAGAACAAAAGAACTGTGCTTACTACAAACACGGGCCATATCTAGTTCAACTCTGCTTAGGAAACTGACAAGAACAGTAGAATCTCTTCAGTCCAATACACTGTACTTGCTGGGAAGAGACGCGAGTGCTATTTGCACTGTGTATGGCAATGGAAGCACAACAGTGACTCTTTTTACCAGAAGTCAACTCTTGCTCATAGGACCAGAAACTGCATGTGATTCAACTCCACTTCGGACTGGGAAACAATCTCTAGCTCGCCTTACAAGAAACACACTCCACTTTTGAGAAAAGAGCACTCTTCTACTCTACAATGTTTCCTATGGGGTTCGAACAGTGAGCTTGCACAGAACAAAAGAACTGTGCTTCCTACAGACACGGGTCTTATCTATTTCAACTCTGCTTACAAAACTGACAAGAACAGTAGCTCCTCTTCAGTCCAATACACTGTACTTGCTGGGAACAGACGCGAGTGCTATTTGCACTGCGCATGGCAATGCAAGAGCAATAGTGACTCTTCTTACCAGAAAACAACTCTTGATCGTAGGTCAGAAACAGCATGTGATTCAACTCCATTTAGGACTGGGAAACAAAAGCTAGCTCGCCTTACAAGAAACATACTCTGCTTTTGAGTAAAGAGCACTCTTCTACTCTGCTGTGTTTCCTATGGGACCAGAACAGTGAGCTTGCTCATAACAAAATAACTTTGCTTCCTACACACATGGGGCATATCTAGTTCAACTCTGCTTAGGAAACTGACAAGAACAGTAGCTCCTCTTCAGTCCAATACACTGTACTTGCTGGGAACAGACGCGAGTGCTATTTGCACTGTGTATGGCAATGGGAGCACAATAATGACTCTTCTTACCAGAAAACAACTCTTGCTCATAGGACCAAAAACTGCATGTGATTCAACTCCATTTAGGACTGGGAAACAAACGCTAGCTCGCCTTACAAGAAACACACTCTGCTTTTGAGAAAAGAGCACTCTTCTACTCTACTGTGTTTCCTGTGGGGTCCGAACAGTTAGCTTGCTCAGAACAAAAGAACTGTGCTTCCTACACACCCAGGCCATATCTAGTTCAACTCTGCTTAGGAAACTGAGAAGAACAGTAGCTCCTCTTTAGTCCAATACACTGTACTTGTTGGGAACAGAGGCGAGTACTATTTGCAGTGTGTATGGCAATGGGAGCACAAAAGTGACTCTTCTACCAGAAAACAACTCTTGCTCATTGGACCAGAAACTGCATGTGATTCAACTCCTTTTAGGACTGGGAAACAAAAGCTTGCTCGCCTTACAAGAAACACACTCTGCTTTTGAGAAAAGAGCACTCGTCTACTCTATTGTGTTTCCTAGAGTGCCATAACAGTGAGCTTGCTCAGAACAAAAGAACTGTGTTTCCTACACCCACGGGCCATATCTAGTTCAACTCTGCTCAGGAAACTGACAAGAAGAGTAGCCCCTCTTCAGTCCAATACAAGGTACTTGCTGGGAACAGACACGAGTGCTATTTGCACTGTGTATGGCAATGGGAACACAATAGTGACCCTTCTTACCAGAAAACAACTCTTGCTCAAAAGACCAAGTACTGTATGTGATTCAACTCCATTTAGGACTGGGCAACAATCGCTAGCTCGCCTTACTAGAAACACATTCTGCTTTTGAGAAAAGAGCACTCGTCTACTCTAGTGTGTTTTCTAAAGTGCCAGAACAGTGAGCTTGCTCAGAACAAAAGAACTGTGCTTCCTACACACCCAGGCCATATCTAGTTCAACTCTGCTTAGGAAACTGACAAGAAGAGTAGCACCTCTAAATTCCAATACACTGTATTTTTTGGGAACAGAGATGATTACTATTTGCACTGTGTATGGCAGTGGGAGCACAAGTGACTCTTCTACCAGAAAACAACTCTTGCTCGTAGGACCAGAATCTGCATGTGATTCAACTCCACTTAGGACTGAAAAACAAACGCTAGCTCGCTTTACAAGAAACACAATCTGCTTTTGAGAAAGGAGCACTCTTCTACTCTACTGTTTTCCTATGGGGTCCGAACAGTGAGCTTGCTCAGAACAAAAGAACTGTGCTTCCTACACACACGGGCCATATCTAGTTCAACTCTGCTTAGGAAACTGAGAAGAACAGTAGATCCTCTTCAGTCCAATACACTGTACAAGCTGGGAACAGACGCCAGTGCTATTTGCCCTTTGTATGACAATGGGAGAGTAATAGTGACTCTTCTTCCAGAAAACATCTCTTGCTCGTAGGACCAGAACCTGCATATGATTCAACTCCACTTAGGACTGGGAAACAAACGCTAGCTCGCCTTAAAAGAAACACACTCTGCTTTTGAGAAAAGAGAACTCTTCTACTCTACTGTGTTTCCTATTGGTTCCGAAGAGTGAGCTTGCTCAGAACAAAAGAACTCTGCTTCCTACACACACGGGCCATATCTAGTTCAACTCTGCTTAGGAAACTGACAAGAACAGGAGAATCTCTTCAGTCCAATACACTGTACTAGCTGGGAAGAGAAGCGAGTGCTAATTGCACTGTGTATGGCAATGGGAGCACAACAGTAACTCTTCTTACCAGAAGTCAACTCTTGATCACAGGACCAGAAAGTGCATGTGATTCACCTCCACTTAGGACTGGGAAACAATCGCTAGCACGCCATACAAGAAACACACTCTGCTTTTGAGAAAAGAGCACTCTTCTACTCTACAGTGTTTCCTATGGCGTCCGAACAGTGAGCTTGCACAGAACAAAAGAACTGTGCTTCCTACACACACGGGTCATATCTAGTTCAACTCTGCTTACAAAACTGACAAGAACAGTAGCTCCTCTTCAGTCCAATACACTGTACTTGCTGGGAACAGACGCGAGTGCTATTTGTACTGCGCATGGCAGTGGGAGCACAATAGTGACTTTCCTTCCCTGAAAAAAAACTCTTGCTAATAGGACCAAAAACTGCATGTGATTCAACTCCATTTAGGACTGGGAAACAAACGCTAGCTCACCTTACAAGAAACACACTATGCTTTTGAGAAAAGAGCACTCTTCTACACTACTGTGTTTCCTATAGGGCCAGAACAGTGAGCTTGCTCAGAACAAAAGAAATGTGCTTCCAACACAAGGGCCACATCTAGTTCAAATCTTCTTAGGAAACTGAGAAGAACAGTAGATCCTCTTCAGTCCAATACACTGTACATGCTAGGAACAGACGCCAGTTATTTGCCCCGTGTATGAAAAAGGTAGCACAATAGTGACTCTTCTTACCAGAAGACAACTCTTGCTCATAGGACCAGAAACTGCATGTGATTCAACTCCATGTAGGACTGGGAAACAATCTCTAGCTCGCCTTACAAGAAACACAATCTGCTTTTGAGAAAAGAGCACTCTTCTACTCTACTGTGTTTCCTATGGGGTCCGAAGAGTGAGCTTGCTCAGAACAAAAGAACTGTGCTTACCACAAACACGGGCCATATCTAGTTCAACTCTGCTTAGGAAACTGACAAGAAGAGTAGCACCTCTAAATTCCAATACACTGTATTTTTTGGGAACAGAGACGATTACTATTTGCACTGTGTATGGCAGTGGGAGCACAAAAGTGACTCTTCTACCAGAAAACAACTCTTGCTCGTAGGACCAGAATCTGCATGTGATTCAACTCCACTTAGGACTGGGAAACAAACGCTAGCTCGCTTTACAAGAAACACACTCTGCTTTTGAGAAAAGAGCACTCTTCTACTCTACTGTTTTCCTATGGGGTCTGAACAGTGAGCTTGCTCAGAACAAAAGAACTGTGCTTCCTACACACACGGGCCATATCTAGTTCAACTCTGCTTAGGAAACTGAAAAGAACAGTAGATCCTCTTCAGTCCAATACACTGTACATGCTGGGAACAGACGACAGTGCTATTTGCCCTGTGTATGACAATGGGAGAGTAATAGTGACTCTTCTTACCAGAAAACATCTCTTGCTCGTAGGGCCAGAACCTGCGTATGATTCAATTCCACTTAGGACTGGGAAACAAACGCTAGCGCGCCTTAAAAGAACCACACTCTGCTTTTGAGAAAAGAGCACTCTTCTACTCTATTGTGTTTCCTATTGGGTCCGAAGAGTGAGCTTGCTCAGAACAAAAGAAATGTGCTTCCTACACACACGGGCCATATCTAGTTCAACTCTGCTTAGGAAACTGACAAGAACGGTAGAATCTCTTCAGTCCAATACACTGTACTTGCTGGGAAGAGAAGCGAGTGCTATTTGCACTGTGTATGGCAATGGGAGCACAACAGTGACTCTTCTTACCAGAAGTCAACTCTTGCTCGTAGGACCAGAAACTGCATGTATTCAACTCCATTTAGGACGGGGAAACAAACGCTAGCTCGCCTTACAAGAAACACACTCTGCTTTTGAGAAAAGAGCACTCTTCTAGTCTACTGTGTTTCATATTGGGTCCGAAAAGTGAGCTTACTCAGAACAAAAGAACTGTATTTCCTACACACACGGGCCATATCAAGTTCAACTATGCTTAGGATTCTGACAAGAACAGTAGCTCCTCTTCAGATCAATACACTGTACTTGCTTTGAAAAGACGTGAGTGCTATTTGCACTGTGTATGGCAATGGGAGCACAATAGTGACTCTTTGTACCAGAAAACAACTCTTGCTCGTAGAAACAGAAACTGCATGTGATTCAACTCCATTTAGGACTGGAAAACTAACGCTAGCTTTCCTTACAAGAAACACACTCGGTCTTTGAGAAAAGAGCACTCTTCTACTCTACTGTTTTTCCTATAGGGCCAGAACAGTGAGCTTGCTCACAACAAAAGAACTGTGCTTCCCACACACATGGGCCATATCTAGTTCAACTCTGCTTTGTAAACTGAGAAGAACAGTAGATCCTCTTCAGTTCAATACAATGTACATGCTGAAAAGAAACGCCAGTGCTATTTGCCCAGTGTATGACAGTGGGAGTGCAATAGTGTCTCTTCTTAACAGAAAACAACTCTTGCTCATAGGACCAGAAACTGCATGTGATTCAACTCCACTTAGGACTGGGAAACAAACGCTCGCTCACCTCACAAGAAACACACTCTGCTTTTGAGAATAGAGCACCCTTCTATTCTACTGTGTTTCCTATGAGTTCCGATCAGTGAGCTTGCTAAAAACAAAAGAATTGTGCTTCCTACACACATGGGCCATATCTCGTTCAATTCTGCTTAGGAAACTGACAAGAACAGTAGCTCCTCTTCAGTCCAATACACTGTACTTGCTGGGAACAGACACGAGTGCTATTTGCACTGTGTATGGCAATGAGAGCGCAATAGTGACTCTTTGTACCAGAAAACAACTCTTGCTCGTAAGACCAGAAACTGCATGGGATTCAACTCCATGTAGGACTGGGAAACAAACTCTAGCTTGCCTTAGGAGAAACACACTCTGATTTTGAAAAAAGAGCACTCTTCTACTCTACTGTGTTTCCTATAGGGCCAGAACAGTGAGCTTGCTCAGAACAAAAGAACTGTGCTTCCTACACACACGGGCCATATCTAGATCAACTCTGCTTAGGACACTGAGAAGAACAGTAGATCCTCTTCAGTCTAATACACTGTACATGCTGGAAACAGACGTCAGTGCTATTTGCCCTGTGTATGACAATGGGAGCGCAATAGTGACTCTTCTTACCAGAAAACAACTCTTGCTCATAGGACCAGAAACTGCATATGATTCAACTCCACTTAGGACTGGAAAAGAAACGCTAGCTCGCCTTAAAAGAAACACACTCTGCTTTTGAGAAACGAGCACTCTTCTACAACACTGTGTTTCCTATGGGGTCCAAACAGTGAGCTTGCTCAGAACAAAAGAACTGTGCTTCCTACAAACACGGGCCATATCTAGTTCAACTCTGCTTAGGAAACTGACAAGAACAGTAGCTCCTCTTCAGTCCAATACACTATATTTGATGGGAACAGACGCGAGTGCTATTTGCACTGTGTATGGCAATGAGAGCACAATAGTGACTCTTCTTACCAGAAGTCAACTCTAGCTCATAGGACCAGAAACTGCATGTGATTCAACTCCACTTAGGACTGGTAAACAATCGCTACCTCGCCTTAAAAGAAACACACTCTGCTTTTGAGAAAAAAGCACTCTTCTACAATACTGTGTTTCCTATGGGGTCCGAACAGTGAGCTTGCTCAGAACAAAAGAACTGTGCTTCCTACAAACACGGGCCATATCTAGTTCAACTCTGCTTAAAAAACAGAGAAGAACAGTAGCTCCTCTTCAGTCCAATACACTGTACTTGCTGGGAACAGACGCGAGTGCTATTTGCACTGTGTATGGCAATGGGAGCGCAACAGTGACTTTCCTTACCAGAAAACAACTCTTCCTCGTAGAACAACAAACTGCATGTGATTCAACTCTATTTAGGACTGGGTAACAAACGCTAGATCGCCTTACAAGAAACACACTCTGCTTTTGAGAAGGGAGCACTCTCCTACTCTACTTTGGTTCCTAAAGCTCCAGGACAGTGAGCTTGCTCAGAACAAAAGAACTGTGCTTCCTACACACATGGCCATATATAGTTCAACTCTGCTTAAGAAACTGACAAGAACAGTAGATCCTCTTCAGTCCAATACACTGTACTTGCTGGGAACAGACGCAAGTGCTATTTGTACTGTGTATGTTAAAGGGAGCGCAAAAGTGACTTTCCTTACCAGAAAACAACTCTTGCTCATAGGACAAGAAACTGCATGGGATTCAACTCCATTTAGGACTGTGAAACAAACGCTAGCTCCCCTTACAAGAAACACACTATGCTTTTGAGAAAAGAGCACTCTTCTACTCTACTGTGTTTCCTATTGCGCCAGAACAGTGAGCTTGCTCAGAACAAATGAACTGTGCTTGCTACACACAAGTGCCATATCTAGTTCAACTCTGCTTAGGAAACTGACAAGAACAGTAGTTCCTCTTCAGTCCAATAAAACTGTAATTGCTGGGAAAAGACGAGAGGGCTATTTGCACTGTGTATGGCAATGGGAGCGCAATAGTGACTCTTCTTACCAGAAAAAAATTTCTTGCTTATAGGACCAGAAACTGGATGGGATCCAACTCCATTTCTGACTGGGAAACAAACACTAGCTCGCCTTACAAGAAACACACTCTGCTTTTGAGAAAAGAGCACTCTTCTACTCTACTGTGATTTCTATGGGGTCTGAACAGTGAGCTTGCTCAGAACAAAAGAACTGTGCTTCCTAAACACACGGGCCATATCTAGTTCAACTCTGCTTAGGAAATTGACAAGAACAGTAGCTCCTCTTCTGTCCAATACACTGTACTTCCTGGGAACAGACGCGAATGCTATTTGCTCTGTGTATGGCAATATGTGCGCAATAGTGACTCTTCTTAACAGAAAACAACTCTTGCTCATAGGACCAAAAACTGCATGTGATTCAACTCCATTTAGGACTGGGAAACAAACACTAGCTCGCCTAACAAGAAAAACACTCTGCTTTTGAGAAAAGAGCACTTTTCTACACTACTGTGTTTCCTATGGGGTCCGAACAGTGAGCTTGCTCAGAACAAAAGAACTGTGCCTCCTCCACACACGGGCCGTATCCAGTTCAACTATGCTTAGGAAACTGACAAGAACAGTAGCTTCTCTTCAGTCCAATACACTGTACTTGCTGGGAACAGACGCGAGTGCTATTTGCTCTGTGTATGCCAATGGGAACACATAGTGACTTTCCTTACCAGAAAACATGTCTTGCTCGTAGGACCAGAAACTGCATAGGATTCAACTCCATTTAGGACTGGGAAACAAATGCTAGCTCGCCTTACAAGAAACACACTCTGCTTTTGAGAAAAGAGCACTCTTCTACTCTACTGTGTTTCCTATAGGGTCAAAACAGTGAGCTTGCTCAGAACAAAAGAACTGTGCCTCCTAAACACACGGGCCATATCTATTTCAACTCTGCTTATGAAACTGACAAGAACAGTAGATCCTCTTCAGTCCAATAATATACTGTACATGCTGGGAACAGACGCCAGTGCTATTTGCACCGCATAAGGCAATGGGAGCACAATAGTCACTCTTCTTACCAGATAACAACTCTTGCAAGAAGGACCAGAAACTGCATGTGATTCCACTCCATTTAGGACTGGGAAACAAACGCTAGCTCGCCTTACAAGAAACACACTCTGTTTTTGAGGAAAGAGCACTCTTCTACTTTACAGTGTTTCCTATAGTGCCAGAACAGTGAGCTTGCTTAGAGCAAAAGAACTGTGCTTTCTCCTCACACCGGCCATATATAGTTCAACTCTGCTTAGGAAACTGACAAGAACAGTAGCTCCTCTTCGGTCCAATACACTGTACATGCTGGGAACAGACGCGAGTGCTATTTGCACTGTGTATGGCAAAGGGAGCACAATAGTGACTTTCCTTTCCAGAAAACAACTCTTGCTCATAGGAACAAAAACTGCATGTGATTCAAATCCATTGAGGACTGAAAAACAAATGCTAGCTCGCCTTAAAAGAAACACACTCTGCTTTTGAGAAAAGAGCACTCATCTACTCTACTGTGTTTCCCATAGGGCCAGAACAGTGAGCTTGCTCACAACAAAAGAACTGTGCTTCATACACACAGCCATATCTAGATCAATTCTTCTTAGGAAACTGACAAGAACTGTAGATCCTCTTCAGTCCAATACACTGTACTTGCTGGGAATAGACGCCAGTACTATTTGCCCTGTGTATGACAATGGGAGCGCAATAGTGACTCTTCTTACCAGAAAACAACTCTTGGTCGTAGGACCAGAAACTGCATGTGATTCAACTCCATTAAGGACTGGGAAACAAACACTAGCTCGCCCTACAAGAAACTCAATATGCTTTAGAGAAAAGAGCACTCTTCTACTCTACTGTGTTTCCTATGGTGCTAGAACTTTGAGCTTGCTCAGAACAAAAGAACTGTGCTTCCTGCACACACGGCCATATCTAGTTCAACTCTGCTTAGGAAACTGACAAGAACAGTAGATCCTCTTCAGTGCAATACACTGTGCATGCTGGGAACAGACCCCAGTGCTATTTGCCCTGTATAGGACAATGGGAGGGCAATAGTGACTCTTTTACCAGAAAACAACTTTTGCTCGTAGGACTAGAAACTGCATGTGATTCAACTCCATTTAGGACTGGGAAACAAATGCTAGCTCGCCTTACAAGAAACACACTCTGCTTTTGATAAAAGAGCACTCTTCTACTCTACTGTGTTTCCTATATGGCCAGAACAGTGAGCTTGCTCAGAAGAAAAGAACTGTGCTTCCAACACACACGGCCATATCTAGTTCAATTCTGCTTAGGAAACTTTCAAGAACAGTAGCTCCACTTCAGTACAATATACTCTACGTGCTGGAAAGAGACGCCAGTGCTATTTGACCTGTGTAAGACAATGGGAGCACAATATTGACTCTTCTTACCAGAAAACAACTCTTGCTCGTAGGACCAGAAACTGCATGTGATTCAACTCCATTTAGGACTGGGAAACAAACGCTAGCTCGCCTTACAAGAAACACACTCTGCTTTTGAGAAAAGAGCACTCTTCTACTCTACTGTGTTTCCTATGGGATCCGAACAGTAAGCTTGCTCTGAACAAAAGAACTGTGCTTCCTACACACACGGGCCATATCTAGTTCAACTCTGCTTCGAAACTCACAAACAGTAGCTCCTCTTCAGTCCAATACACTGTACATGCTGGGAACAGACGCCAGTGCTATTAGCCATGTGTATGACAATGGGAGCACAATAGTGACTCTTCTTACCAGAAAACAACTCTTGCTTGTAGGACCAAAAACTGCATGTGATTCAACTCCATTTAAGACTGGGAAACAAACTCTAGCTCACCTTACAAGAAACACACTCTACTTTTGAGAAAAGAGCACTCTTCTACTCTACTGTGTTTCCTATAGGGCCAGAACAGTGAGCTTGCGCAGAACAAAAGAACTGTGTTTCCTGCACACATTGCCATATCCAGTTCAACTCTGCTTAGGAAACTGACAAATACTGTAGCTCCTCTTTAGTCCAATACAATGTACTTGCTGGGAACAGACGCGAGTGCTATTTGCTCTGTATATGGCAATGGGAGCGCATAGTGACTTTCCTTACCAGAAAACAACTCTTGCTGGTAGGACCAAATACTGCATGTGATTCAACTCCATTTAGGACTGGGAAACAAAAGCTAGCTCGCCTTACAAGAAACACACTCTGCTTTTGAGAAAAGAGCACTCGTCTGCTCTACTGTTTTTCCTATGAGGTCTGAGCAGTGATCTTGCTCAGAACAAAAGAACTGTGCTTCCTACACACGCGCCATATCTAGTTCAACTCTGCTTAGGAAACTGACAAGAACAGTAGCTCCTCTTCAGTCCAATACACTGTACATGCTGGGAAAAGATGCCACTGCTATTTGCCCTGTGTATGACAATCGGAGGGCAAAAGTGACTCTTCTTACCAGAAAACTACTATTGCTCGTAGGACCATAAAGTGCATGGGATTCAACTCCATTTAGGACTGGGAAACAAACGCTAGCTCGCCTTACAAGAAACACACTCTGCTTTTGAGAAAAGAGCACTCTTCTTCTCTACTTTGTTTCCTATAGGGCCAGAACAGTGAGCTTGCTCAGAACAAAAGAACTGTGCTTCCTAAACGCACGGGCCATATCTAGTTTAACTCTGCTTAGGAAACTGACAAGAACAGTAGCTCCTCTTCAGTCCAATACACTGTACTTGCTGGGAACAGACGCGAGTGCTATTTGCACTGTGTATGGCATTGGGAGCGCATAGTTACTTTCCTTACCAGAAAACAACTCTTGTTCGTAGGACCAAATACTGCATGTGATTCAACTCCATTTAGGGCTGGGAAACAAAAGCTAGCTCGCCTTACAAGAAACACACTCTTCTTTTGAGAAAAGAGCACTCCTCTACTCTACTGTGTTTCCTATAGCGCCAGAACAGTGAGCTTGCTCAGAACAAAAGAACTGTGCTTCCTACACAAATGGCCATATCTATTTCAAATCTGCTTAGGAAACTGACAAGAACAGTAGATCCTCTTCAGTCCGATACACTGTACTTGCTGGGAACAGACGCCAGTGCTATTTGCCCTGTGTATGAAAATGGGATCCCAATAGTGACTCTTCTTACCAGAAAACAACTTTTGCTCCCAGGCCCAGAAACTGCATGTTATTCAACTCCATTTAGGACTGGGAAACTAACGCTAACTCACCTAACAAGAAACACACTCTGCTTTTGATAAAAGAGCACTCTTCTACTCTACTGTGTTTCCTATAGGGCCAGAACAGTGAGCTTGCTCACAACAAAAGAACTGTGCTTCCAACACACACGGCCATATCTAGTTCAATTCTGCTTAGGAAACTGACAAGAACAGTAGCTCCACTTCAGTACAATACACTCTACATGCTGGGAACAGACGGCAGTGCTATTTGACCTGTGTATGAAAATGGGAGCGCAATAGTGACTCTTCTTACCAGAAAACAACTCATGCTCATAGGACCAGAAACTGCATGTGATTCAACTCCATTTAGGACTGGGAAACAAACGCTAGCTCACCTTACAAGAAACACACTCTGCTTTTGAGAAAAGAGCACTCTTCTACTCTACTGTGTTTTCTATAGGGCCAGAACAGTGAGCTTGCTTAGAACAAAAGAACTGTGCTTCCTAAACATACGGGCCATATCTAGTTCAAATCTGGTTAGGAAACTGACAAGAACAGTAGCTCCTCTTCAGTCCAATACACTGTACTTAATGGGAACAGACGCGAGTGCTATTTGCACTGTGTATGGCATTGGGAGCGCATAGTTACTTTCCTTACCAGAAAACAACTCTTGCTCGTAGGACCAAATACTGCATGTGATTCAACTCCATTTAGGACTGGGAAACAAAAGCTAGATCGCCTAACAAGAACAACACTCTGCTTTTGAGAAAAGAGCACTCCTCTACTATATGGTGTTTCCTATAGCGACAGAAGAGTGAGCTTGCTCAGAACAAAAGATCTGTGCTTCCTACACACATGGCCATATCTAGTTCAAATCTGCTTAGGAAACGGACAAGAACAGTAGATCCTCTTCAGTCGAATAAACTGAACATGCCGCGAACAGACGCCAGTGCTATTTGCCCTGTGTATGACAGTGGGATCCCAATAGTGACTCTTCTTACCAGAAAACAGCTCTTGCTCCCAGGCCCAGAAACTGCATGTTATTCAACTCCATTTAGGACTGGGAAACAATCGCTAGCTCGCCTTACAAGAAACACACTCTGCTTTTGAGAAAAGATCACTCTTCTACTCTACTGTGTTTCCTACGGTGTCAGAACAGTGAGCTTGCTCAGAACAAAAGAACTGTGCTTCCTACACACACGGGCCATATCTAGTCAACTCTGCTTAGGAAACTGACAAGAACAGTAGCTCCTCTTCAGTCCAATACACTGTACTTGCTGGGAACAGACGCGAGTGCTATTTGTACTGTGTATGCCAACGGGAACACATAGTGACTTTCCTTACCAGAAAACATGTCTTGCTCGTAGGACCAAATACTGCATGTGATTCCACTCCATTTAGGACTGGGAAACAAATGCTAGCTTGCCTTACAAGAAACACACTCTGCTTTTGAGAAAAGAGCACTCTTCTACTCTACTGTGTTTCCTATGGGGTCTGAACAGTGAGCTTGCTCAGAAAAAAGAACTGTACTTCCTACACACACGGGCCATATCTAGTTCAACTCTGCTTATGAAACTGACAAAAACAGTAGATCCTCTTCAGTCCAATAATATACTGTACTTGCTGGGAACAGACGCGAGTGCTATTTGGACTGTGTATGGCAATGGGAGCGCAATAGTGACTTTCCTTACCAGAAAACAACTCTTGCTCGTAGGACCAAAAACTGCATGTGATTCAACTCCATTTAGGACTGGGAAACAAACGCTAGCTTGCCTTACAAGAAACACACTCTGCTTTTGAGAAAAGAGCACTCTTCTACTCTACTGTTTTTCCTATAGTGCAAGAACAGTGAGCTTGCTCAGAACAAAAGAACTTTGCTTCCTACACACGACCATATCTAGATCAACTCTGCTTAGGACACTGACAAGAACAGTAGATCTTTTTCAGTCCAATACACTGTACATGCTGGGAACAGACGCCAGTGCAATTTGCCCTGTGTATGACAATGGGATCCCAATAGTGACTCTTCTTACCAGAAAACAACTCTTGCTCGTAGGACCAGAAACTGCATGTGATTCAACTCCATTTAGGACTGGGAAACAAACGCTAGCCCACCTTACAAGAAACACACTCTGCTTTTGAGAAAAGAGCACTCTTCTACTCTACTGTGTTTCCTATACGGCCAGAACAGTGAGCTTGCTCAGAACAAAAGAACTGTGCTTCCTGCACACACGGCCATATCTAGTTCAACTCTGCTTAGGAAACTGACAAGAACAGTAGATCCTCTTCAGTGCAATACACTGTGCATGCTGGGAACAGACGCCAGTGCTATTTGCCCTGTATTGGACAATGGGAGGGCAATAGTGACTCTTTTACCAGAAAACAACTTTTGCTCGTAGGACTAGAAACTGCATGTGATTCAACTCCATTTAGGACTGGGAAACAAATGCTAGCTCGCCTTACAAGAAACACACTCTGCTTTTGATAAAAGAGCACTCTTCTACTCTACTGTGTTTCCTATATGGCCAGAACAGTGGGCTTGCTCAGAAGAAAAGAACTGTGCTTCCAACACACACGGCCATATCTAGTTCAATTCTGCTTAGAAAACTTTCAATAACAGTAGCTCCACTTCAGTACAATATACTCTACGTGCTGGAAAGAGACGCCAGTGCTATTTGACCTGTGTAAGACAATGGGAGCACAATATTGACTCTTCTTACCAGAAAACAACTCTTGCTCGTAGGACCAGAAACTGCATGTGATTCAACTCCATTTAGGACTGGGAAACAAACGCTAGCTCGCCTTACAAGAAACACACTCTGCTTTTGAGAAAAGAGCACTCTTCTACTCTACTGTGTTTCCTATAGGGCCAGAACAGTGAGCTTGCTCAGAACAAAAGAACTGTGCTTCCTACACACACGGGCCATATCTAGTTCAACTCTGCTTCGAAACTCACAAACAGTAGCTCCTCTTCAGTCCAATACACTGTACATGCTGGGAACAGACGCCAGTGCTATTAGCCATGGGTATGACAATGGGAGCACAATAGTGACTCTTCTTACCATAAAACAACTCTTGCTCATAGGACCAAAAACTGCATGTGATTCAACTCCATTTAAGACTGGGAAACAAACTCTAGCTCACCTTACAAGAAACACACTCTACTTTTGAGAAAAGAGCACTCTTCTACTCTACTGTGTTTCCTATAGGGCCAGAACAGTGAGCTTGCGCAGAACAAAAGAACTGTGTTTCCTGCACACATTGCCATATCCAGTTCAACTCTGCTTAGGAAACTGACAAATACTGTAGCTCCTCTTTAGTCCAATACAATGTACTTGCTGGGAACAGACGCGAGTGCTATTTGCTCTGTATATGGCAATGGGAGCGCATAGTGACTCTCCTTACCAGAAAACAACTCTTGCTGGTAGGACCAAATACTGCATGTGATTCAACTCCATTTAGGACTGGGAAACAAAAGCTAGCTCGCCTTACAAGAAACACACTCTGCTTTTGAGAAAAGAGCACTCGTCTGCTCTACTGTTTTTCCTATGAGGTCTGAGCAGTGATCTTGCTCAGAACAAAAGAACTGTGCTTCCTACACACGCGCCATATCTAGTTCAACTCTGCTTAGGAAACTGACAAGAACAGTAGCTCCTCTTCGGTCCAATACACTGTACATGCTGGGAAAAGATGCCACTGCTATTTGCCCTGTGTATGACAATCGGAGGGCAAAAGTGACTCTTCTTACCAGAAAACTACTATTGCTCGTAGGACCATAAAGTGCATGGGATTCAACTCCATTTAGGACTGGGAAACAAACGCTAGCTCGCCTTACAAGAAACACACTCTGCTTTTGAGAAAAGAGCACTCTTCTTCTCTACTTTGTTTCCTATAGGGCCAGAACAGTGAGCTTGCTCAGAACAAAAGAACTGTGCTTCCTAAACGCACGGGCCATATCTAGTTTAACTCTCCTTAGGAAACTGACAAGAACAGTAGCTCCTCTTCAGTCCAATACACTGTACTTGCTGGGAACAGACGCGAGTGCTATTTGCACTGTGTATGGCATTGGGAGCGCATAGTTACTTTCCTTACCAGAAAACAACTCTTGTTCGTAGGACCAAATACTGCATGTGATTCAACTCCATTTAGGGCTGGGAAACAAAAGCTAGCTCGCCTTACAAGAAACACACTCTTCTTTTGAGAAAAGAGCACTCCTCTACTCTACTGTGTTTCCTATAGCGCCAGAACAGTGAGCTTGCTCAGAACAAAAGAACTGTGCTTCCTACACAAATGGCCATATCTATTTCAAATCTGCTTAGGAAACTGACAAGAACAGTAGATCCTCTTCAGTCCGATACACTGTACTTGCTGGGAACAGACGCCATTGCTATTTGCCCTGTGTATGAAAATGGGATCCCAATAGTGACTCTTCTTACCAGAAAACAACTTTTGCTCCCAGGCCCAGAAACTGCATGTTATTCAACTCCATTTAGGACTGGGAAACTAACGCTAACTCACCTAAAAAGAAACACACTCTGCTTTTGATAAAAGAGCACTCTTCTACTCTACTGTGTTTCCTATAGGGCCAGAACAGTGAGCTTGCTCACAACAAAAGAACTGTGCTTCCAACACACACGGCCATATCTAGTTCAATTCTGCTTAGGAAACTGACAAGAACAGTAGCTCCACTTCAGTACAATACACTCTACATGCTGGGAACAGACGCCAGTGCTATTTGACCTGTGTATGAAAATGGGAGCGCAATAGTGACTCTTCTTACCAGAAAACAACTCATGCTCATAGGACCAGAAACTGCATGTGATTCAACTCCATTTAGGACTGGGAAACAAACGCTAGCTCACCTTACAATTAACACACTCTGCTTTTGAGAAAAGAGCACTCTTCTACTCTACTGTGTTTCCTATAGGGCCAGAACATTGAGCTTGCTTAGAACAAAAGAACTGTGCTTCCTAAACATACGGGCCATATCTAGTTCAAATCTGGTTAGGAAACTGACAAGAACAGTAGCTCCTCTTCAGTCCAATACACTGTACTTAATGGGAACAGACGCGAGTGCTATTTGCACTGTGTATGGCATTGGGAGCGCATAGTTACTTTCCTTACCAGAAAACAACTCTTGCTCGTAGGACCAAATACTGCATGTGATTCAACTCCATTTAGGACTGGGAAACAAAAGCTAGATCGCCTAACAAGAACAACACTCTGCTTTTGAGAAAAGAGCACTCCTCTACTATACGGTGTTTCCTATAGCGACAGAAGAGTGAGCTTGCTCAGAACAAAAGATCTGTGCTTCCTACACACATGGCCATATCTAGTTCAAGTCTGCTTAGGAAACGGACAAGAACAGTAGATCCTCTTCAGTCGAATAAACTGAACATGCCGCGAACAGACGCCAGTGCTATTTGCCCAGTGTATGACAGTGGGATCCCAATAGTGACTCTTCTTACCAGAAAACAGCTCTTGCTCCCAGGCCCAGAAACTGCATGTTATTCAACTCCATTTAGGACTGGGAAACAATCGCTAGCTCGCCTTACAAGAAACACACTCTGCTTTTGAGAAAAGAGCACTCTTCTACTCTACTGTGTTTCCTATGGTGTCAGAACAGTGAGCTTGCTCAGAACAAAAGAACTGTGCTTCCTACACACACGGGCCATATCTAGTCAACTCTGCTTAGGAAACTGACAAGAACAGTAGCTCCTCTTCAGTCCAATACACTGTAATTGCTGGGAACAGACGCGAGTGCTATTTGTACTGTGTATGCCAACGGGAACACATAGTGACTTTCCTTACCAGAAAACATGTCTTGCTCGTAGGACCAAATACTGCATGTGATTCCACTCCATTTAGGACTGGGAAACAAATGCTAGCTTGCCTTACAAGAAACACACTCTGCTTTTGAGAAAAGAGCACTCTTCTACTCTACTGTGTTTCCTATGGGGTCTGAACAGTGAGCTTGCTCAGAACAAAAGAACTGTACTTCCTACACACACGGGCCATATCTAGTTCAACTCTGCTTATGAAACTGACAAAAACAGTAGATCCTCTTCAGTCCAATAATATACTGTACTTGCTGGGAACAGACGCGAGTGCTATTTGGACTGTGTATGGCAATGGGAGCGCAATAGTGACTTTCCTTACCAGAAAACAACTCTTGCTCGTAGGACCAAAAACTGCATGTGATTCAACTCCATTTAGGACTGGGAAACAAACGCTAGCTTGCCTTACAAGAAACACACTCTGCTTTTGAGAAAAGAGCACTCTTCTACTCTACTGTTTTTCCTACAGTGCAAGAAGAGTGAGCTTGCTCAGAACAAAAGAACTTTGCTTCCTACACACGACCATATCTAGATCAACTCTGCTTAGGACACTGACAAGAACAGTAGATCTTTTTCAGTCCAATACACTGTACATGCTGGGAACAGATGCCAGTGCAATTTGCCCTGTGTATGAAAATGGGATCCCAATAGTGACTCTTCTTACCAGAAAACAACTCTTGCTCGTAGGACCAGAAACTGCATGTGATTCAACTCCATTTAGGACTGGGAAACAAACGCTAGCTCACCTTACAAGAAATACACTCTGCTTTTGAGAAAAGAGCACTCTTCTACTCTACAGTGTTTCCTATAGGGCCAGAACAGTGAGCTTGCTCAGAACAAAAGAACTGTGCTTCCTAAACACACGGGCCATATCTAGTTCAAATCTGCTTAGGAAACTGACAAGAACAGTAGATCCTCTTCAGTCCAATACACTGTACATGCTGGGAACAGACGCCAGTGCTATTTGCCCTGTGTATGACAATGGGAGCACAATAGTGACTCTTCTTACCAGAAAACAACTCTTGGTTGTAGGACCAGAAACTGCATGTGATTCAACTCCATTTATGACTGGGAAACAAACGCTAGCTCGTCTTACAAGAAACACACTCTGCTTTTGAGAAAAGAGCACTCTTCTACTCTACTGTGTTTCCTATGGGGTCCGAACAGTGAGCTTGCTCAGAACAAAAGATCTGTGTAGCTAGAGTTTTCCTGTCTGGCCCACAGTCAGAGCAAATCTCTATCACCTGCCAGTCCCACAGCCTCTCAGACCCGACCAAGTAAACACAGAAACTTATGTTGCTTTCAAACTGTATGGCCGTGGCAGGCTTCTTGCTAACTGTTCTTATAGCTTAAATTAATCCATTTCCTTTAATCTATACCTTGCCACATGGCTCGTGGCTTACCGGGATCTTCCCATGCGGTTTGTCATGGTGGCGGCTGGCAGTGTCTCTCTGACTCAGACTTCCACTTCCCAGCTTTATTCTCCTCCTTGCCCCGCCTATACTTCCTGCCTAGCCAACGGCCAATCAGTGTTTTATTGATTAATTAGCAACACATTTGCCATACATCCCACAGCACTTCCCCCCTTTTTTTTTCCAAAAGGAAGGTTTTAACCTTAACAAAGTAAAATCACATATAATTTGGGAATTTGAGCGTAGCTTCTCTTACTACTTCCTGCTGGAAGGGGGCGCTGTATCTTATAGGGAAACAAAGAAAATTTTAGAATTATGGAATAGTCCATGAGGCTGTATCGTCTGAACCAGTCGCCTTGAAACCATTCTGGATGTTGGATCATCTGGGCCATGGTGTCATTGGAGACCTTCAGGGGGTCTTGGCTGGTCAAACCTGATGTATCTTAATCTGGAACAATTCCATAGCCTTTGGCTTTCTGTGGGAACAAAAGCAGAGACTCCTTTCCAAAGTAACATATCCTTATATCCAAATTTTGAAGTCAAAGTATCTTTAAAATATACATTTTGGCATAACTCAACAGCTTTTACAATCAAATGTTTTTCTGCAGTTAAGAATCCCAAAGACAACACAATCCAGATTCTCTGTGTAATATCCATTATTACGTGGCTTATTTTTTATACTACCTTTACTGTCTTTTTAAAGACTTTATTTTTAAAAACTATTTATTTATTTATATAACTTTATATATCACCTTTTTTGTCTCTTTCAAGCCTACGTATCTTTTACACACATTGTAAACTATTACATCTGAATCTGTCCTATTGTGAATCTCTTGCCTTAAACTGCAGCAGCTGTGGCTGCTGGCTCCGCACACCTCAGCTTCCCAACATGGCTACGTTTACCGCCAGCTCTGGGAGCTATCGTGGGTCTATGCTTTTATCCAAGCAGCGTGTAGTCCAGAAACCTTTTTTTGTTGTTGTTGTTTTGTACCTGCAAAGGCTAAAACCACCATGCAGCTTATTGTGCCACTTGCAGAGGCTTCATTCCCGCCATGCGGGGCATCAGGTCGAGCACACATGCTAGGAACCCACCAGCAGCTGCCGCTCATTTGAGAGAGACAATTAGGAAGCTGGTTCTAGCTCCATTTTAGAATCTTTTTTCTCAGTTTTTAGGTGGAAACTCTTGCCACCACTTTGGACGCCATTTGTAGCTAGAGTTTTCCTGCCTGGCCCACAGTCAGAGCAAATCTCTATCACCTGCCAGTCCCACAGTCTCTCAGACCCGACCAAGTAAACACAGAGACTTATGTTGCTTTCAAACTGTATGGCCGTGGCAGGCTTCTTGCTAACTGTACTTATAGCTTAAATTAATCCATTTCCTTTAATCTATACCTTGCCACATGGCTCGTGGCTTACATGGATCTTCCCATGCGGTTTGTCATGGTGGCAGCTGGCAGTGTCTCTCTGACTCAGACTTCCACTTCCCAGCTTTATTCTCCTCCTTGCCCCGCCTATAATTCCTGCCTAGCCAACGGCCAATCAGTGTTTTACTGATTAATTAGCAACACATTTGCCATACATCCCACAGCAGATCTGTGCTTCCTACACACACGGGCCATATCTAGTTCAACTCTGCTTAGGAAACTGACAAGAACAGAAGCTCCTCTTCAATCCAATACACTGTACTTGCTGGAAAAATACACGAGTGCTATTTGTACTGTGTATGGCAATGGGAGCGCAATAGTGACTTTCCTTACCAGAAAACAACTCTTGCTCGTAGGACCAAAAACTGCATGTGATTCAACTCCATTTAGGACTGGGAAACAAACGCTAGCTCGCCTTACAAGAAACACACTCTGCTTTTGAGAAAAGAGCACTCTTCTAATAACTGTGTTTCCTATAGCGCCAGAACAGTGAGCTTGCTCAGAACAAAAGAACTGTGCTTCCTACACACGACCATATCTAGATCAACTCTGCTTAGGACACTGACAAGAACAGAAGATCTTCTTAAGTCCAATACACTGTACATGCTGGGAACAGACGCCAGTGCTATTTGCCCTGTGTATGACAATGGGATCCCAATAGTGACTCTTCTTACCAGAAAACAACTCTTGCTCCCAGGGCCAGAAACTGCATGTTATTCAACTCCACTTAGGACTGGGAAACAAACGCTAGCTCGCCTTACAAGAAACACATTCTGCTTTTGAGAAAAGAGCACTCTTCTACTCTACTGTGTTTCTTATGGGGTCTGAACAGTGAGCTTACTCAGAACAAAAGAACTGTGCTTCCTACACACACAGGACATATCTAGTTCATCTCTGGTTAGGAAACTGACAAGAACAGTAGCTCCTCTTCAGTCCAATACACTGTAATTGCTGGGAGCTGACGCAAGTGCTATTTGTTTTGTGTATGGCAATGGAAGCACATAGTGACTTTTCTTAACAGAAAACAACTCTTGCTGGTAGGACCAAATACTGCATGTGATTCAACTCCATTTAGGACTGGGAAACAAACGCTAGCTCGCCTTACAAGAAACACACTCTGCTTTTGAGAAAAGAGCACTCTTCTACTCTACTGTGTTTTCTATAGGGCCAGAACAGTGAGTATGCTCAGAACAAAAGAACTGTACTTCCTAAACACACGGGCCATATCTAGTTCAAATCTGCTTAGGAAACTGACAAGAACAGTAGCTCCTCTTCAGTCCAATACACTGTACTTGCTGGGAACAGACGCGAGTGCTATTTGCACTGTGTATGGCATTGGGAGCGCATAGTTACTTTCCTTACCAGAAAACAACTCTTGTTCGTAGGACCAAATACTGCATGTGATTCAACTCCATTTAGGACTGGGAAACAAAAGCTAGCTCGCCTTACAAGAAACACACTCTGCTTTTGAGAAAAGAGCTACCTCTACAATACTGTGTTTCATATAGCGCCAGAACAGTGAGCTTGCTCAGAACAAAAGATCTGTGATTACTACAAACATGGCCATATCTAGTTCAAATCTGCTTAGGAAACTGAGAAGAACAGTAGATCCTCTTCAGTCGAATACACTGTACATGCCGCGAACAGACGCCATTGCTATTTGCTCTGTGTTTGACAGTGGGATCCCAATAGTGACTCTTCTTACCAGAAAACAGCTCTTGTTCCCAGGCCCAGAAACTGCATGTTATTCAACTCCATTTAGGACTGGGAAACAAATGCTAGCTCGCCTTACAAGAAACACACTCTGCTTTTGAGAAAAGAGTACTCTTCTACTCTACTTTGTTTCCTATGGTGTCAGAACAGTGAGCTTGCTCAGAACAAAAGAACTGTGCTTCCTACACACACGGGCCATATCTAGTTGAACTGTGCTTAGGAAACTGACAAGAACAGTAGCTTCACTTCAGTCCAATACACTGTACTTGCTGGGAACAGACGCGAGTGCTGTTTGTACTGTGTATGGCAACAAGAGCACATAGTGACTTTCCTTACCAGAAAACATCTCTTGCTCGTGGGACCAAAAACTGCATGTGATTCAACTCCATTTAGGACTGGGAAACAAACGCTCGCTCTCCCTAGAAGAACAACACTATGCTTTTGAGAAAAGAGCACTCTTCTACTCTACTGTGTTTCCTAGAGAGCTAGAACAATGAGCTTGCTCAGAACAAAAGAACTGTGCTTCCTATACACATGTCCATATCTAGTTCAATTCTGCTTAGGAAACTGACAAGAACAGTAGATCCTCTTCAGTTCAATACACTGTACATGCTGGGAACAGACGCCAGTGCTATTTGCCTTGTGTATGACAGGGGAGCACAATATTGACTCTTCTCACATAACAACTCTTGCTCGTAGGACCAGAAACTGCATGTGATTCAACCCCATTTAGGACTGGGAAACAAACGCTAGCTCACCTTACAAGAAACACACTCTGCTTTTGAGAAAAGAGCACTCTTTTACTCTACTGTGTTTCCTATAGGGCCAGAACAGTGCGCTTGCTCAGAACATAAGAACTGTGCTTCCTACACACATTGGCCACATCTAGTTCAAATCTGCATAGGAAACTGACAAGAACAGTAGCTCCTCTTCAGTCCAATACACTGTACTTGCTGGGAACAGACGCAAGTGCTATTTGTTCTGTATATGGCAATGGGAGCATATAGTGACTTTCCTTACCAGAAAACAATTCTTGATCCCAGGCCCTGAAACTGCATGTTATTCAACTCCATTTAGGACTGGGAAACAAACGCTACCTTGCCTTTCAAGAAACACATTCTGCTTTTGAGAAAAGAGCACTCTTCTACACTACTGTGTTTCCTAAGGGGTCTGAACAGTGAGCTTACTCAGAACAAAAGAACTGTGCTTCCTACACACAGGGGCCATATCGAGTTCATCTCTGCATAGGATACTGACAAGAACAGTAGCTCCTCTTCAGTCCAATACACTGTACTTGCTGGGAACAGACGCGAGTGCTATTTGCACTGTGTTTGGCAATGGGAGCACAATAGTGACTTTCTTTACCAGAAAACATCTCTTGCTCATACGGCAAAATACTGCATGTGATTCCACCCATTTAAGACTGGGAAACAAACGCTAGCTCGCCTTAGAAGAAACACACTCTGCTTTTGAGAAAAGAGCACTCTTCTACTCTACTGTGTTTCCTATGGGGTCCGAACAGTGAGCTTGCTGAGAACAAAAGAACTGTGCTTCCTGCTCACAGGGGCCATATCTAGTTCAACTCTGCTTAGGAAACTGAGAAGAACAGTAGCTCCTCTTCAGTCCAATACACTGTACTTGCTGGGAACAGACACAAGTGCTATTTGCACTGTGTATGGCAATGGGAGCGCAATAGTGACTCTTCTTACCAGAAAACAACTCTTGCTCGTAAGACAAGAAACTGCATGTGATTCAACTCCATTTAGGACTGGGAAACAAACGCTAGCTCGCCTTACAAGAAACACACTCTGCTTTTGAGAAAAGAGCACTCTTCTACTCTACTGTGTTTCCTATGGGGTCCGAACAGTGAGCTTGCTCAGAACAAAAGAACTGTGCTTCCTACACACACGGGCCATATCTAGTTCAACTCTGCTTAGGAATCTGACAAGAACAGTAGATCCTCTTCAGTCCAATACACTGTACATGCTGGGAACAGAGGCCAGTGCTATTTGCCCTGTGTATGACAATGGGAGGGCAATAGTGACTCTTTTTCCATAAAACAACTCTTGCTCGTAAGACCAGAATCTGCATGTGATTCAACTCCATTTATGACTGGGAAACAAATACTACCTCGACTTACAAGAAACACACTCTGCTTTTGAGAAAAGAGTACTCTTCTACTCTACTGTGTTTCCTAAGGAGTCTGAACAGTGAGCTTACTCAGAACAAAAGAATTGTGCTTCCTACACACACGGGCCATATCTAGTTCATCTCTCCTTAGGATACTAACAAGAACAGTAGCTCCTCTTCAGTCCAATACACTGTACTTGCTAGGAACAGACGCGAGTGCTATTTGCACTCTGTTTGGCAATGGGAGCGCATAGTGACTTTCCTTACCAGAAAACAACTCTTGCTCGTAGGACAAAATACTGCATGTGATTCCACTCCATTTAGGACTGGGAAACTAAAGCTAGCTCGTCTTACAAGAAACACACTCTGCTTTTGAGAAAAGAGCACTCTTCTACTCTACTGTTTTTCCCATAGCGCCAGAAGAGTGAGCTTGCTCAGAACAAAAGAACTGTGCTTCCTACACACATGGCCATATCTAGTTCAACTCTGCTTAGGAAACTGACAAGAACAGTAGATCCTGTTCAGTCCAATACACTGTACATCCTGGGAACAGACACCAGTGCTATTTGCCCTGTGTATGACAATGGGATCCCAATAGTGTCTCTTCTTACCAGAAAACAACTCTTGCTCCCAGGACCAGAAACTGCATGTCATTCAACAACATTTAGGACTGGGAAACAAACGATTGCTTGCCTTACAAGAAATATACTCTGCTTTTGAGAAAAGATCACTTTTCTACTCTACTGTGTTTCCTATAGGGCCAGAACAGTGAGCTTGCTCAGAACAAAAAAACTGTGCTTCCTACACACACAGGCCACATCTAATTCAAATCTGCTTAAGAAACTGACAAAAACAGTAGATCCTCTTCAGTCCAATACACTGTACTTGCTGGGAATAGACGTGAGTGCTATTTGCTCTGTGTATGGCAATGGGAGCGCAATAGTGACTCTTCTTACCAGAAAACAACTCTTGCTCGTAGGACCAGAAACTGCATGTGATTCAACTTCATTTAGGACTGCGAAACAAACGCTAGCTCGTCTTAAAAAAAACACACTCTACTTTTGTTAAAAGAGCACTCTTCTACTCTACTGTGTTTCTTATGGGGTCTGAACAGTGAGCTTACTCAGAACAAAAGAACTGTGCTTCCTACACACACAGGACATATCTAGTTCATCTCTGGTTAGGAAACTGACAAGAACAGTAGCTCCTCTTCAGTCCAATACACTGTACTTGCTGGGAACAGACGCAAGTGCTATTTGTTCTGTATATGGCAATGGGAGCATATAGTGACTTTCCTTACCAGAAAACAATTCTTGATCCCAGGCCCTGAAACTGCATGTTATTCAACTCCATTTAGGACTGGGAAACAAACGCTACCTTGCCTTTCAAGAAACACATTCTGCTTTTGAGAAAAGAGCACTCTTCTACACTACTGTGTTTCCTATGGGGTCTGAACAGTGAGCTTACTCAGAACAAAAGAACTGTGCTTCCTACACACAGGGGCCATATCGAGTTCATCTCTGCATAGGATACTGACAAGAACAGTAGCTCCTCTTCAGTCCAATACACTGTACTTGCTGGGAACAGACGCGAGTGCTATTTGCACTGTGTTTGGCAATGGGAGCACAATAGTGACTTTCCTTACCAGAAAACATCTCTTGCTCGTACGGCAAAATACTGCATGTGATTCCACCCATTTAAGACTGGGAAACAACGCTAGCTCGCCTTAGAAGAAACACACTCTGCTTTTGAGAAAAGAGCACTCTTCTACTCTACTGTGTTTCCTATGGGGTCCGAACAGTGAGCTTGCTGAGAACAAAAGAACTGTGCTTCCTGCTCACAGGGGCCATATCTAGTTCAACTCTGCTTAGGAAACTGACAAGAACAGTAGATACTCTTTAGTCCAATAATATACTGTACATGCTGGGAACAGATGCCAGTGCTATTTGCCCTGTGTATGACAATGGGAGGGCAATAGTGACTCTTTTTCCATAAAACAACTCTTGCTCGTAAGACCAGAATCTGCATGTGATTCAACTCCATTTATGACTGGGAAACAAATACTACCTCGACTTACAAGAAACACACTCTGCTTTTGAGAAAAGAGTACTCTTCTACTCTACTGTGTTTCCTAAGGAGTCTGAACAGTGAGCTTACTCAGAACAAAAGAATTGTGCTTCCTACACACACGGGCCATATCTAGTTCATCTCTCCTTAGAATACTAACAAGAACAGTAGCTCCTCTTCAATCCAATACACTGTACTTGCTGGGAAAATAAGCGAGTGCTATTTGTACTGTGTATGGCAAAGGGATCTCAATAGTGACTCTTCTTACCAGAAAACAATTCTTGCCCCCAGGACCAGAAACTGCATGTGATACAACTCCATTTAGGACTGGGAAACAAACGCTAGCTCGCCTTACAAGAAACACACTCCGCTTTTGAGAAAAGAGCACTCTTCTACTCTACTGTGTTTCCTATAGCGACAGAACAGTGAGCTTGCTCATAACAAAAGATCTGTGCTTCCTACACACATGGCCATATCTAGTCCAAATCTGCTTAGGAAACTGACAAGAATAGTAGATCCTCTTCAGTTGAATACAGTGTACATGCCGCGAACAGACGCCAGTGCTATTTGCCCTGTGTATGACAGTGGGATCCCAATAGTGACTCTTCTTACCAGAAAACAGATCTTGTTCCCAGGCCCAGAAACTGCATGTTATTCAACTCCATTTAGGACTGGGAAACAAACGCTAGCTTGCCTTACAAGAAACACACTCTGCTTTTGAGAAAAGAGCACTCTTCTACTCTACTGTGTTTCCTATGGTGTCAGAACAGTGAGCTTGCTCAGAACAAAAGAACTGTGCTTCCTACACACACGGGCCATATCTAGTTCAACTCTGCTTAGGAAACTGACAAGAACAGTAGCTCCTCTTCAGTCCAATACACTGTACTTGCTGGGAACAGACGCGAGTGCTATTTGCACTGTGTATGGCAATGGAAGCACATAGTGACTTTCCTTACCAGAAAACATCTCTTGCTCGAAGGACAAAATACTGCATGTGATTCCACTCCATTTAGGACTGGGAAACAAACGGTAGCTCGCCTTACAAGAAACACACTCTGCTTCTGAGAAAAGAGCACTCTTCTACTCTACTGTGTTTCCTATGGGGTCCGAACAGGGAGCTTGCTCAGAACAAAAGAACTGTGCTTCCTGCACACACAGGCCATATCTAGTTCAACTCTGCTTAGGAAACTGACAATAATAGTAGATCCTCTTCAGTGCAATAATATACCGTACATGCTGGGAACACATGCCAGTGCTATTTGCCCTGTGTATGACAATGGGAGGGCAATTGTGACTCTTATACCAGAAAACAACTCTTGCTCGTAAGACCAGAATCTGCATGTGATTCAACTCCATTTAGGAATGGGAAACAAATGCCACCTTGCCTTACAAGAAACACACTCTGCTTTTGAGAAAAGAGTACTCTTCTACTCTACTGTGTTTCCTATGGGGTCTGAACAGTGAGCTTACTCAGAACAAAAGAACTGTGCTTCCTAAACACACGGGCCATATCTAGTTCATCTCTGCTTAGGAAACTAACAAGAACAGTACCTCCTCTTCAGTCCAATACACTGTACTTGCTGGGAACAGACGCGAGTGCTATTTGCACTCTGTTTGGCAATGGGAGCGCATAGTGACTTTCCTTACCAGAAAACAACTCTTGCTCGTAGGACAAAATACTGCATGTGATTCCACTCCATTTAGGACTGGGAAACAAAAGCTAGCTTGCCTTACAAAACACACTCTGCTTTTGAGAAAAGAGCACTCTTCTACTCTACTGTTTTTCCCATAGCGCCAGAAGAGTGAGCTTGCTCAGAACAAAAGAACTGTGCTTCCTACACACATGGCCATATCTAGTTCAACTCTGCTTAGGAAACTAACAAGAACAGTAGATCCTCTTCAGTCCAATACACTGTACATCCTGGGAACAGACGCCAGTGCTATTTGCCCTGTTTATGACAATGGGATCCCAATAGTGTCTCTTCTTACCAGAAAACAACTCTTGCTCCCAGGACCAGAAATTGCATGTTATTCAACAACATTTAGGACTGGGAAACAAACGCTTGCTTGCCTTACAAGAAACACACTCTGCTTTTGAGTAAAGAGCACTTTTCTACTCTACTGTGTTTCCTATGGGGTCTGAACAGTGAAGTTGCTCAGAACAAAAGAACTGTGCTTCCTACACACACGGGCCATATCTAGTTCAACTCTGCTTAGGACACTGACAAGAACAGTAGCTCCTCTTCAGTCCAATACACTGTACTTGCTGGGAACAGACGCGAGTGCTATTTGTACTGTGTATGGCAATGGGAGCACATAGTGATTTTCCTTACCAGAAAACAACTCTTGCTCGTAGGACCAAATACTGCATGTGATTCAACTGCATTTAGGACTGGGAAACAAACGCTAGCTCGCCTTACAAGAAACACACTCTGCTTTTGAGAAAAGAGCACTCTTCTACTCTACTGTGTTTCCTACGGGGTCCGAACAGTGAGCTTGCTCAGAACAAAAAAACTGTGCTTCCTACACACACGGGCAATATCTAGTTCAACTCTGCTTAGGAAACTGACAAGAACAGTAGCTCCTCTTCAGTCCAATACACTGTACATGCTGGGAACAGACGCCAGTGTTATTTGCCCTGTGTATGACAATGGGAGCGCAGTAGTGACTCTTCTTACCAGAAAACAACTCTTGCTCATAGGAACAAAAAGTGCATGTGATTCAACTTCATTTACGACTGGGAAACAAAAGCTAGCTCGCCTTACAAGAAACACACTCTGCTTTTGAGAAAAGAGTACTCTTCTACTCTACTGTGTTTCCTATGGGGTCCGAACAGTGAGCTTGCTCAGAACAAATGAACTGTGCTTCCTACACACACGGGCCATATCTAGTTCAAGTCTGCTTAGGAAACTGACAAAAACAGTAGCTCCTCTTCAATCCAATACACTGTACTTGCTGGGAGCAGACGCGAGTGCTATTTGCACTGTGTATGGCAATGGGAGCGCAATAGTGACACTTCTTACCAGAAAACAACTCTTGCTCTTAGGACCAGAAACTGCATGTGATTCAACAACATTTAGGACTGGGAAACAAACGCTTGCTCGCCTTACAAGAAACACACTCTGCTTTTGAGAAAAGAGCACTTTTCTACTCTACTGTGTTTCCTATGGGGTCTGAACAGTGAACTTGCTCAGAACAAAAGAACTGTGCTTCCTACACACAAGGGCCATATCTAGTTCAACTCTGCTTAGGAAACTGACAAGAACAGTAGCTCCTCTTCAGTCCAATACACTGTCCTTGCTGGGAACAGACGCGAGTGCTATTTGCACTGTGTATGGCAATGGGAGTGCAATCGTGACTCTTCTTACCAGAAAACAACTCTTGGTCATAGTCGCTGAAACTGCATGTGATTCAACTCCATTTAGGACTGGGAAACAAACACTAACTCACCTTACACTAAACACACTCTGCTTTTGAGAAAAGAGCACTCTTCTACTCTACTGTGTTTCCTATAGGGCCAGAAAAGTGAGCTTGCTCAGAACAAAAGAACTGTGCTTCCAACACACACGGCCATATCTAGTTCAATTCTGCTTAGGAAACTGACAAGAACAGTAGCTCCTCTTCAGTCCAATACACTGTAGTTGCTGGGAACAGACACGAGTGCTATTTGCACTAAGTAGAGCAATGGGATCCCAATAGTGACTCTTCTTACCTGAAAACAACTCTTGCTCGTAGGATCAGAAACTGCATGTGATTCATCTCCATTTAGTACTGGGAAACAAACGCTAGCTCACCTTACAAGAAACACACTCTGCTTTTGAGAAAAGAGCACTCTTCTACTCTACTTTGTTTCCTATAGGGCCAGAACAGTGAGCTTGCTCAGAACAAAAGAACTGTGCTTCCGACACACACAGGACACATCTAATTCAAATCTGCTTAGGAAACTGACAAAAACAGTAGATCCTCTTCAGTCCAATACACTGTACTTGCTGGGAATAGACGCGAGTGCTATTTGCTCTGTGTATGGCAATGGGAGCGCAATAGTGACTCCTCTTACCAGAAAACAACTCTTGCTCGTAGGACCAAAACTGTATGTGATTCAACTTCATTTAGGACTGGGAAACAAACGCTAGCTCGCCTTAAAAAAAACATACTCTGCTTTGAGAAAAGAGCACTCTTCTACTCTACTGTGTTTCCTATGGGGTCTGAACAGTGAGCTTGCTCAGAACAAAAGATCTGTGCTTTCTACACACGGGCCATATCTAGTTCAACTCTGCTTAAAAAACTGACAAGAACAGTATCTCCTCTTCAATCCAATACACTGTACTTGCTGGGAACAGACGCGAGTGCTATTTGTACTGTGTATGGCAATGGGAGCGCAATAGTGACTTTCCTTACCAGAAAACAACTCTTGCTCGTAAGACCAAAAACTGCATGTGATTCAACTCCATTTAGGACTGGGAAACAAACGCTAGCTAGCCTTACAAAAAACACACTCTGCTTTTGAGAAAAGAGCACTCTTCTACTCTACTGTGTTTTCTATAGCGCCAGAACTTTGAGCTTGCTCAGAACAAAAGAACTGTGCTTCCTACACACGACCATGTCTAGATCAACTCTGCTTACGACACTGACAAGAACAGTAGATCTTCTTCTGTCCAATACACTGTACATGCTGGGAACAGATGTCAGTGTTATTTGCCCTGTGTGTGACAATGGGATCTCAATAGTGACTCTTCTTACCAGAAAACAACTCTTGCTCATAGGACCAGAAACTGCACGTGATTCAACTCCATTTAGGACTGGGAAACAAACGCTAGCTCGCCTTACAAGAAACACACTCTGCTTTTGAGAAAAGAGCACTCTTCTACTCTACTGTGTTTTCTATAGGGCCAGAACAGTGAGCTTGCTCAGAACAAAAGAACTGTGCTTCCTACACACACGGCCATATCTAGTTCAACTCTGCTTAGGAAACTGACAAGAACAGTAGATCCTCTTCAGTCCAATACACTGTACATGCTGGGAACAGACGCCAGTGCTATTTGCCCTGTGTATGACAATGGGAGCACAATAGTGACTCTTCTTACCAGAAAACAACTCTTGGTTGTAGGACCAGAAACTGCATGTGATTCAACTCCATTTATGACTGGGAAACAAACGCTAGCTCGTCTTACAAGAAACACACTCTGCTTTTGAGAAAAGAGCACTCTTCTACTCTACTGTGTTTCCTATGGGGTCCGAACAGTGAGCTTGCTCAGAACAAAAGATCTGTGTAGCTAGAGTTTTCCTGTCTGGCCCACAGTCAGAGCAAATCTCTATCACCTGCCAGTCCCACAGCCTCTCAGACCCGACCAAGTAAACACAGAAACTTATGTTGCTTTCAAACTGTATGGCCGTGGCAGGCTTCTTGCTAACTGTTCTTATAGCTTAAATTAATCCATTTCCTTTAATCTATACCTTGCCACATGGCTCGTGGCTTACCGGGATCTTCCCATGCGGTTTGTCATGGTGGCGGCTGGCAGTGTCTCTCTGACTCAGACTTCCACTTCCCAGCTTTATTCTCCTCCTTGCCCCGCCTATACTTCCTGCCTAGCCAATGGCCAATCAGTGTTTTATTGATTAATTAGCAACACATTTGCCATACATCCCACAGCACTTCCCCCCTTTTTTTTTTCCAAAAGGAAGGTTTTAACCTTAACAAAGTAAAATCACATATAATTTGGGAATTTGAGCGTAGCTTCTCTTACTACTTCCTGCTGGAAGGGGGCGCTGTATCTTATAGGGAAACAAAGAAAATTTTAGAATTATGGAATAGTCCATGAGGCTGTATCGTCTGAACCAGTCGCCTTGAAACCATTCTGGATGTTGGATCATCTGGGCCATGGTGTCATTGGAGACCTTCAGGGGGTCTTGGCTGGTCAAACCTGATGTATCTTAATCTGGAACAATTCCATAGCCTTTGGCTTTCTGTGGGAACAAAAGCAGAGACTCCTTTCCAAAGTAACATATCCTTATATCCAAATTTTGAAGTCAAAGTATCTTTAAAATATACATTTTGGCATAACTCAACAGCTTTTACAATCAAATGTTTTTCTGCAGTTAAGAATCCCAAAGACAACACAATCCAGATTCTCTGTGTAATATCCATTTTTACGTGGCTTATTTTTTATACTACCTTTACTGTCTTTTTAAAGACTTTATTTTTAAAAACTATTTATTTATTTATATAACTTTATATATCACCTTTTTTGTCTCTTTCAAGCCTACGTATCTTTTACACACATTGTAAACTATTACATCTGAATCTGTCCTATTGTGAATCTCTTGCCTTAAACTGCAGCAGCTGTGGCTGCTGGCTCCGCACACCTCAGCTTCCCAACATGGCTACGTTTACCGCCAGCTCTGGGAGCTATCGTGGGTCTATGCTTTTATCCAAGCAGCGTGTAGTCCAGAAACCTTTTTTTTGTTGTTGTTGTTTTGTACCTGCAAAGGCTAAAATCACCATGCAGCTTATTGTGCCACTTGCAGAGGCTTCATTCCCGCCATGCGGGGCATCAGGTCGAGCACACATGCTAGGAACCCACAAGCAGCTGCCGCTCATTTGAGAGAGACAATTAGGAAGCTGGTTCTAGCTCCATTTTAGAATCTTTTTTCTCAGTTTTTAGGTGGAAACTCTTGCCACCACTTTGGACGCCATTTGTAGCTAGAGTTTTCCTGCCTGGCCCACAGTCAGAGCAAATCTCTATCACCTGCCAGTCCCACAGTCTCTCAGACCCGACCAAGTAAACACAGAGACTTATGTTGCTTTCAAACTGTATGGCCGGGGCAGGCTTCTTGCTAACTGTACTTATAGCTTAAATTAATCAATTTCCTTTAATCTATACCTTGCCACATGGCTCGTGGCTTACATGGATCTTCCCATGCGGTTTGTCATGGTGGCGGCTGGCAGTGTCTCTCTGACTCAGACTTCCACTTCCCAGCTTTATTCTCCTCCTTGCCCCGCCTATAATTCCTGCCTAGCCAACGGCCAATCAGTGTTTTACTGATTAATTAGCAACACATTTGCCATACATCCCACAGCAGATCTGTGCTTCCTACACACACGGGCCTTATCTAGTTCAACTCTGCTTAGGAAACTGACAAGAACAGAAGCTCCTCTTCAATCCAATACACTGTACTTGCTGGAAAAATACACGAGTGCTATTTGTACTGTGTATGGCAATGGGAGCGCAATAGTGACTTTCCTTACCAGAAAACAACTCTTGCTCATAGGACCAAAAACTGCATGTGATTCAACTCCATTTAGGACTGGGAAACAAACGGTAGCTCGCCTTACAAGAAACACACTCTGCTTTTGAGAAAAGAGCACTCTTCTAATAACTGTGTTTCCTATAGCGCCAGAACAGTGAGCTTGCTCAGAACAAAAGAACTGTGCTTCCTACACACGACCATATCTAGATCAACTCTGCTTAGGACACTGACAAGAACAGAAGATCTTCTTAAGTCCAATACACTGTACATGCTGGGAACAGACGCCAGTGCTATTTGCCCTGTGTATGACAATGGGATCCCAATAGTGACTCTTCTTACCAGAAAACAACTCTTGCTCCCAGGGCCAGAAACTGCATGTTATTCAACTCCACTTAGGACTGGGAAACAAACGCTAGCTCGCCTTACAAGAAACACATTCAGCTTTTGAGAAAAGAGCACTCTTCTACTCTACTGTGTTTCTTATGGGGTCTGAACAGTGAGCTTACTCAGAACAAAAGAACTGTGCTTCCTACACACACGGGACATATCTAGTTCATCTCTGGTTAGGAAACTGACAAGAACAGTAGCTCCTCTTCAGTCCAATACACTGTAATTGCTGGGAACTGACGCAAGTGCTATTTGTTTTGTGTATGGCAATGGAAGCACATAGTGACTTTTCTTAACAGAAAACAACTCTTGCTGGTAGGACCAAATACTGCATGTGATTCAACTCCATTTAGGACTGGGAAACAAACGCTAGCTCGCCTTACAAGAAACACACTCTGCTTTTGAGAAAAGAGCACTCTTCTACTCTACTGTGTTTTCTATAGGGCCAGAACAGTGAGTATGCTCAGAACAAAAGAACTGTACTTCCTAAACACACGGGCCATATCTAGTTCAAATCTGCTTAGGAAACTGACAAGAACAGTAGCTCCTCTTCAGTCCAATACACTGTACTTGCTGGGAACAGACGCGAGTGCTATTTGCACTGTGTATGGCATTGGGAGCGCATAGTTACTTTCCTTACCAGAAAACAACTCTTGTTCGTAGGACCAAATACTGCATGTGATTCAACTCCATTTAGGACTGGGAAACAAAAGCTAGCTCGCCTTACAAGAAACACACTCTGCTTTTGAGAAAAGAGCTACCTCTACAATACTGTGTTTCATATAGCGCCAGAACAGTGAGCTTGCTCAGAACAAAAGATCTGTGATTAGTACAAACATGGCCATATCTAGTTCAAATCTGCTTAGGAAACTGACAAGAACAGTAGATCCTCTTCAGTCGAATACACTGTACATGCCGCGAACAGACGCCATTGCTATTTGCTCTGTGTATGACAGTGGGATCCCAATAGTGACTCTTCTTACCAGAAAACAGCTCTTGTTCCCAGGCCCAGAAACTGCATGTTATTCAACTCCATTTAGGACTGGGAAACAAATGCTAGCTCGCCTTACAAGAAACACACTCTGCTTTTGAGAAAAGAGTACTCTTCTACTCTACTTTGTTTCCTATGGTGTCAGAACAGTGAGCTTGCTCAGAACAAAAGAACTGTGCTTCCTACACACACGGGCCGTATCTAGTTGAACTGTGCTTAGGAAACTGACAAGAACAGTAGCTTCACTTCAGTCCAATACACTGTACTTGCTGGGAACAGACGCGAGTGCTATTTGTACTGTGTATGGCAACAAGAGCACATAGTGACTTTCCTTACCAGAAAACATCTCTTGCTCGTGGGACCAAAAACTGCATGTGATTCAACTCCATTTAGGACTGGGAAACAAACGCTCGCTCTCCCTAGAAGAACAACACTATGCTTTTGAGAAAAGAGCACTCTTCTACTCTACTGTGTTTCCTAGAGAGCTAGAACAATGAGCTTGCTCAGAACAAAAGAACTGTGCTTCCTACACACATGTCCATATCTAGTTCAATTCTGCTTAGGAAACTGACAAGAACAGTAGATCCTCTTCAGTTCAATACACTGTACATGCTGGGAACAGACGCCAGTGCTATTTGCCTTGTATATGACAGGGGAGCACAATAGTGACTCTTCTCACATAACAACTCTTGCTCGTAGGACCAGAAACTGCATGTGATTCAACCCCATTTAGGACTGGGAAACAAACGCTAGCTCACCTTACAAGAAACACACTCTGCTTTTGAGAAAAGAGCACTCTTTTACTCTACTGTGTTTCCTATAGGGCCAGAACAGTGCGCTTGCTCAGAACATAAGAACTGTGCTTCCTACACACATTGGCCACATCTAGTTCAAATCTGCATAGGAAACTGACAAGAACAGTAGCTCCTCTTCAGTCCAATACACTGTACTTGCTGGGAACAGACGCAAGTGCTATTTGTTCTGTAAATGGCAATGGGAGCATATAGTGACTTTCCTTACCAGAAAACAATTCTTGATCCCAGGCCCTGAAACTGCATGTTATTCAACTCCATTTAGGACTGGGAAACAAACGCTACCTTGCCTTTCAAGAAACACATTCTGCTTTTGAGAAAAGAGCACTCTTCTACACTACTGTGTTTCCTATGGGGTCTGAACAGTGAGCTTACTCAGAACAAAAGAACTGTGCTTCCTACACACAGGGGCCATATCGAGTTCATCTCTGCATAGGATACTGACAAGAACAGTAGCTCCTCTTCAGTCCAATACACTGTACTTGCTGGGAACAGACGCGAGTGCTATTTGCACTGTGTTTGGCAATGGGAGCACAATAGTGACTTTCCTTACCAGAAAACATCTCTTGCTCGTACGGCAAAATACTGCATGTGATTCCACCCCATTTAAGACTGGGAAACAAACGCTAGCTCGCCTTAGAAGAAACACACTCTGCTTTTGAGAAAAGAGCACTCTTCTACTCTACTGTGTTTCCTATGGGGTCCGAACAGTGAGCTTGCTGAGAACAAAAGAACTGTGCTTCCTGCTCACAGGGGCCATATCTAGTTCAACTCTGCTTAGGAAACTGACAAGAACAGTAGATACTCTTTAGTCCAATAATATACTGTACATGCTGGGAACAGATGCCAGTGCTATTTGCCCTGTGTATGACAATGGGAGGGCAATAGTGACTCTTTTTCCATAAAACAACTCTTGCTCGTAAGACCAGAATCTGCATGTGATTCAACTCCATTTATGACTGGGAAACAAATACTACCTCGACTTACAAGAAACACACTCTGCTTTTGAGAAAAGAGTACTCTTCTACTCTACTGTGTTTCCTAAGGAGTCTGAACAGTGAGCTTACTCAGAACAAAAGAATTGTGCTTCCTACACACACGGGCCATATCTAGTTCATCTCTCCTTAGGATACTAACAAGAACAGTAGCTCCTCTTCAGTCCAATACACTGTACTTGCTGGGAACAGACGCGAGTGCTATTTGCACTCTGTTTGGCAATGGGAGCGCATACTGACTTTCCTTACCAGAAAACAACTCTTGCTCGTAGGACAAAATACTGCATGTGATTCCACTCCATTTAGGACTGGGAAACTAAAGCTAGCTCGTCTTACAAGAAACACACTCTGCTTTTGAGAAAAGAGCACTCTTCTACTCTACTGTTTTTCCCATAGCGCCAGAAGAGTGAGCTTGCTCAGAACAAAAGAACTGTGCTTCCTACACACATGGCCATATCTAGTTCAACTCTGCTTAGGAAACTGACAAGAACAGTAGATCCTGTTCAGTCCAATACACTGTACATCCTGGGAACAGACACCAGTGCTATTTGCCCTGTGTATGACAATGGGATCCCAATAGTGTCTCTTCTTACCAGAAAACAACTCTTGCTCCCAGGACCAGAAACTGCATGTCATTCAACAACATTTAGGACTGGGAAACAAACGATTGCTTGCCTTACATTAAATATACTCTGCTTTTGAGAAAAGATCACTTTTCTACTCTACTGTGTTTCCTATAGGGCCAGAACAGTGAGCTTGCTCAGAACAAAAAAACTGTGCTTCCTACACACACAGGCCACATCTAATTCAAATCTGCTTAGGAAACTGACAAAAACAGTAGATCCTCTTCAGTCCAATACACTGTACTTGCTGGGAATAGACGTGAGTGCTATTTGCTCTGTGTATGGCAATGGGAGCGCAATAGTGACTCTTCTTACCAGAAAACAACTCTTGCTCGTAGGACCAGAAACTGCATGTGATTCAACTTCATTTAGGACTGCGAAACAAACGCTAGCTCGTCTTAAAAAAAAACACACTCTACTTTTGTTAAAAGAGCACTCTTCTACTCTACTGTGTTTCCTATGGGGTCCGACCAGTGAGCTTGATCAGAACAAAAGATCTGTGCTTCCTACACACACGGGCCATATCTAGTTCAACTCTGCTTAGGAAAGTGACAAGAACAGTAGCTCCTCTTCAATCCAATACACTGTACTTGCTGGGAAAATAAGCGAGTGCTATTTGTACTGTGTATGGCAAAGGGATCTCAATAGTGACTCTTCTTACCAGAAAACAATTCTTGCCCCCAGGACCAGAAACTGCATGTGATACAACTCCATTTAGGACTGGGAAACAAACGCTAGCTCGCCTTACAAGAAACACACTCCGCTTTTGAGAAAAGAGCACTCTTCTACTCTACTGTGTTTCCTATAGCGCCAGAACAGTGAGCTTGCTCAGAACAAAAGATCTGTGCTTCCTACACACATGGCCATATCTAGTTCAAATCTGCTTAGGAAACTGACAAGAATAGTAGATCCTCTTCAGTTGAATACAGTGTACATGCCGCGAACAGACGCCAGTACTATTTGCCCTGTGTATGACAGTGGGATCCCAATAGTGACTCTTCTTACCAGAAAACAGATCTTGTTCCCAGGCCCAGAAACTGCATGTTATTCAACTTCATTTAGGACTGGGAAACAAACGCTAGCTTGCCTTACAAGAAACACACTCTGCTTTTGAGAAAAGAGCACTCTTCTACTCTACTGTGTTTCCTATGATGTCAGAACAGTGAGCTTGCTCAGAACAAAAGAACTGTGCTTCCTACACACACGGGCCATATCTAGTTCAACTCTGCTTAGGAAACTGACAAGAACAGTAGCTCCTCTTCAGTCCAATACACTGTACTTGCTGGGAACAGACGCGAGTGCTATTTGTACTGTGTATGGCAATGGAAGCACATAGTGACTTTCCTTACCAGAAAACATCTCTTGCTCGTACGACAAAATACTGCATGTGATTCCACTCCATTTAGGACTGGGAAACAAACGGTAGCTCGCCTTACAAGAAACACACTCTGCTTCTGAGAAAAGAGCACTCTTCTACTCTACTGTGTTTCCTATGGGGTCCGAACAGGGAGCTTGCTCAGAACAAAAGAACTGTGCTTCCTGCACACACAGGCCATATCTAGTTCAACTCTGCTTAGGAAACTGACAAGAACAGTAGTTCCTCTTCAGTCCAATACACTGTACTTGCTGGGAACAGATGCGAGTGCTATTTGCACTGTGTTTGGCAATGGGAACGCAATAGTGACTTTCCTTACCAGAAAACAAATCTTGCGCGTAGGACCAAAAACTGCATGTGATTCAACTCCATTTAGGACGGGGAAACAAACGCTAGCTCGCCTTACAAGAAACACACTCTGCTTTTGAGAAAAGAACACTCTTCTACTCTACTGTGTTTCCTATGGGGTCAGAACAGTGAGCTTGCTCAGAACAAAAGAACTGTGCTTCCTGTACACACGGGCCATATCTAGTTCAACTCTGCTTAGGAAACTGACAAGAATAGTAGCTCCTCTTCAGTCCAATACACTGTACTTGATTGGAACAGACGCAATTGTTATTTGTACTGTGTATGGCAATATGTTGCCCAATAGTGATTCTTCTTACCAAAAAATAACTCTACTCGTAGGACCGGAAACTGCATGTGATTCAAACTCATTTAGGACTGGGAAACAAATTCTAGCTCGCCTTACAAGAAACACACTCTGCTTTTGAGAAAAGAGCACTCTTGTACTCTACTGTGTTTCCTATGGGATCTGAACAGTGAGCTTGCTCAGAACAAAAGAACTGTGCTTCCTACACACACGGGCCATATCTAGTTCAACTCTGCTTAGGAAATTGATGAGAACAGTAGCTCCTCTTCACTCCAATACACTGTACTTACTGGAAACAAACGCGAGTGCTATTTGCACTGTGTACAGCAATTGGAGCACAATAGTGACTCTTCTTACCAGAAAACACCTCCTGCTCTTAGAACCTGAAACAGCATTTGATTCAATCCACTTAGGATTGGGAAACAAACGCTAGCTCGCCTTACAAGAAACAAGCTCTGCTTTTGAGAATAGGGCACACTTCTACTCTACTGTGTTTCCCATGGGGTCCAAACAGTGAGCTTGCTCAGAACAAAAGAACTGTGCTTCCTACACACACGGACCATATCTAGTTCAATTCTGCTTAGGAAACTGACAAGAACAATAGATCCTCTTCAGTCCAATACACTGTACTTGCTGGGAACAGACGCCAGTGCTATTTGCACTGTGTATGACAATGGGAGCCCAATAGTGACTTTTTTTTTTGGTTTTTCATAACAGGGTTTCTCTGTGCAGCTTTGCGCCTTTCCTGGGACTCACTTGGTAGCCCAGGTTGGCCTCGAACTCACAGAGGTCCACCTGGCTCTGCCTCCCAAGTGCTGGGTTAAAGGCATGCGCCACCACCGCCCGGCTCAATAGTGACTTTTATTACCAGAAAAAACTCTTGCTTGTAGGACCAGAAACTGCATGTGATTCAAATCCATTTAGGACTGGGAAGCAAACACTAGCTGGCATTACAAGAAACACACTCGGCTTTTGAGAAAAGAGCACTCTTCTACTCTACTGTGTTTCCTATGTGGTCACAACAGTGAGCTTACTCAGAACAAAAGAACTGTGCTTCCTACACACGGGCCACATCTAGTTCAACTCTGCTTAGGAAACTGACAAGAACAGTAGCTCCTCTTCAGTCCAATACACTGTACTTGATTGGAACAGACACAAGTGCTATTTGTACTGTGTATGGCAATGGGAATGCAATAGTGACTCTTCTTAGAAGAAAACAACTCTTGCTCGTAGGACCAGAAACTGCATGGTATTCAACTCCATTTAGGACTTGGAAACAAACACTAGCTCGCCTTACAAGAAACACACTCTGCTTTTGAGAAAAGAGCACTGAGTTTCCTATGGGGTCCGCACAGTGAACTTGTTCATAACAAAAGAGCTGTGCTTCCTATACACACGGGCCATATCTAGTTCAACTCTGCTTAGGAAACTGACAAGAACAGTTGCTCCTCTTAAGTCTAATACTCTGTACTTGCTGGGAACAGACGTGAGTGCTATTTGTGCTGTGTATGGCAAGGGGAGCACAATAGTGACTTTCCTTACCAGAAAACAACTCTTGCTTGTAGGACCAAAAACTGCATGTGATTAAACTCCATTTAGGGGAGGGAAACAAACGCTAGCTCACCTTACAAGAAACACACTCTGCTTTTGAGAAAAGAGCACTCTTCTACTCTATTGTGTTTCCTATAGGGCCAGAACAGTGAGCTTGCTCAGAACAAAAGAACTGTGCTTCCTACACACATGGCCGTATCTAGTTCAATTCTGCTTAGTAAACTGACAAGAACAGTAGATCCTCTTCAGTCCAATACACTGTACATGCTGGGAACATAAGCCAGTGCTATTTGCCCTGTGTATGACAATGGGAGGGCAATAGTGACTCTTCTTACCAGAAAACAACTCTTGCTTGTAGGACCAGAACCTGCATATGATGCAACTCCATTTAGGACTGGGAAACAAATGCCAGCTCGCCTTACAAGAAACACACACTGCTTTTGAGAAAAGAGCACTTTTCTACTCTACTGTGTTTCCTATGGGGTCCAAACAGTGAGCTTTCTCAGAACAAAAGAACTGTGCTTCCTAAACACACGGGCCATATCTAGTTCAACTCTGATTAGGAAACTGACAAGAATAGTAGCTCCTCTTCAGTACAATACACTGTACTTGCTGGGAACAGACGGGAGTGCTATTTGCACTATGTATGGCAATGGGAGTGCAATAACGACTTTCCTTACCAGAAAACAACTCTTGCTCGTACGTCCAGAAGCTGCATGTGATTCAACTCCATTTAGGACTGGGAAACAAACGCTAGCTCGCCTTACAAGAAACACACTACTCTTTTGAGAAAAGAGCACTCTTCTACTCTACTGTGTTTTCTATAGGGCCAGAAAGTGAGCTTGCTCAAAACAAAGGAACTGTGCTTCCTATACACACGGGCCATATCAGTTCAACTCTGCTTAGGAAACTGACAAGAACAGTAGCTCCTCTTCAGTCCAATACACTGTACTTGATTGGAACAGACGCAAGTGCTATTTGCATTGTGTATGGCACTGTGAGCTCAATAGTGACTCTTCTTACCAGAAAACAACTCTACTCGTAGGACCAGAAACTGCATGTGATTCAACTTCATTTACGACTGGGAAACAAAAGCTAGCTCGCCTTACAAGAAACACACTCTGCTTTTGAGAAAAGAGCACTCTTCTTCTCTACGATGTGTCCTATGGGTTCCGAACAGTGAGCTTGCTCAGAACAAAAGAACTGTGCTTCCTACGCACACGGGGCATATCTACTTCAACTCTGCTTAGGAACCTGACAAGAACAGTAGATCCTCTTCAGTCCAATACACTGTACTTGCTGGGAACAGATGCGAGTGCTATTTGCACTGTGTTTGCCAATGGGAGTGCAATAGTGACTTTCCTTACCAGAAAACAACTCCATTTAGGACTGGGAAACAAACGCTAGCTTTCCTTACAAGAAACACACTCTGCTTTTGAGAAAAGAACACTCTTCTACTAGACTGTGTTTCCTATAGGGCCAGAACAGTGAGCTTGCTCAGAACAAAAGAACTGTGCTTCCTACACACACAGGCCATATCCAGTTCAACTCTGCTTAGGAAACTGACGAGAACAGTAGCTCCTCTTCAGTCCAATACACTCTACTTGCTGGGAACAAATGCGAGTGCTATTTGCACAGTGTACGGCAATGGGAGCACAATAGTGACTCTTCTTACCAGAAAACAACTCTTGCTCTTAGGACCAGTAACTGCATGTGATTCAACTCCATTTAGGACTGGGAAAAAAACAATAGCTCAACTTACAAGAAACACACTCTGCTTTTGAGAAAAGAGCACTCTTCTACTCTACGGTATTTCCTAAGGGGTCCGAACAGTGAGCTTGCTCAGAACAAAAGAAATGTACTTCCTGCACACATGGCCATATCTAGTTCAATTCTGCTTAGGAAACTGACAAGAACAGTAGATCCTCTTCAGTGCAATACACTGTACATGCTGGGAGAAGAAGCCAGTGCTATTTGCCCTGTGTATGACAATGGGAGCACAATAGTGACTCTTTCTAACAGAAAACATCTCTTGCTCGTAGGAACAGAAACTGCATGTGATTCAACTCCATTTAGGACTTGGAAACAAACACTAGCTCGCCTTACAAGAAACACACTCTGCTTTTGAGCAAAGAGCACTCTGCTACTCTACTGTGTTTCCTATAGGGCCAGAACAGTGAGCTTGCTCAGAACAAAAGAACTGTGCTTCCTACACACACGGGCTATATCTAGTTCAACTCTGCATAGGAAACTGACAAGAACAGTAGATACTCTTCAGTCCAATACACTGTACATGCTGGGAAAAGAGGCCAGTGCTATTTGCCCTGTGTATGACAATGCGAGCACAATAGTGACTCTTCTTACCAGAAAACAACTCTTGCTTGTAGGACCAGAAACTGCATGTGATTCAACTCCATTTAGGTCTGGGAAGCAAATGCTATCTCGCCTTACAAGAAACACACTCCGCTTTTGAGAAAAGAGCACTGATTTTCCTATGGGGTCCGCACAGTGAGCTTGCTCAGAACAAAAGAGCTGTGCTTCCTATACACACGGGCCATATCTAGTTCAACTCTGCTTAGGAAACTGACAAGAACAGTAGCTCCTCTTCAGTCCAATACTCTGTACTTGCTGGGAACAGACGTGAGTGCTATTTGTGCTGTGTATGGCAAGGGGAGCGCAATAGTGACTTTCCTTACCAGAAAACAACTCTTGCTCGTAGGACCAAAAACTGCATGTGATTAAACTCCATTTAGGGGTGGGAAACAAACGCTAGGTCACCTTACAAGAAACACACTCTGCTTTTGAGAAAAGAGCACTCTTCTACTCTACTGTGTTTCCTATAGGGCCAGAACAGTGAGCTTGCTCAGAACAAAAGAACTGTGCTTCCTACACACATGGCCGGATCTAGTTCAATTCTGCTTAGGAAACTGACAAGAACAGTAGATCCTCTTCAGTCCAATACACTGTACATGCTGGGAACATAAGCCAGTGCTATTTGCCCTGTGTATGACAATGGGAGTGCAATAGTGACTCTTCTTACCAAAAAACAACTCTACTCGTAGGACCAGAAACTGCTTGTGATTCAACTTCATTTACGACTGGGAAACAAAAGCTAGCTCGCCTTACAAGAAACACACTCTGCTTTTGAGAAAAGAACACTCTTCTACTAGACTGTGTTTCCTATAGGGCCAGAACAGTGAGCTTGCTCAGAACAAGAGAACTGTGCTTCCTACACACACGGGCCATATCCAGTTCAACTCTGCTTAGGAAACTGACGAGAACAGTAGCTCCACTTCAGTCCAATACACTCTACTTGCTGGGAACAAATGCGAGTGCTATTTGCACGGTGTACGGCAATGGGAGCACAATAGTGACTCTTCTTACCAGAAAACAACTCTTGCTCTTAGGACCAGTAACTGCATGTGATTCAACTCCATTTAGGACTGGGAAAAAAACAATAGCTCGACTTACAAGAAACACACTCTGCTTTTGAGAAAAGAGCACTCTTCTACTCTACTGTATTTCCTAAGGAGTCCGAACAGTGAGCTTGCTCAGAACAAAAGAAATGTACTTCCTGCACACATGGCCATATCTAGTTCAATTCTGCTTAGGAAACTGACAAGAACAGTAGATCCTCTTCAGTGAAATACACTGTACATGCTGGGAGAAGAAGCCAGTGCTATTTGCCCTGTGTATGACAATGGGAGCACAATAGTGACTCTTCTTAACAGAAAACATCTCTTGCTCGTAGGAACAGAAACTGCGTGTGATTCAACTCCATTTAGGACTTGGAAACAAACACTAGCTCGCCTTACAAGAAACACACTCTGCTTTTGAGAAAAGAGCACTCTGCTACTCTACTGTGTTTCCTATAGGGCCAGAACAGTGAGCTTGCTCAGAACAAAAGAACTGTGCTTCCTACACACACGGGCTATATCTAGTTCAACTCTGCATAGGAAACTGACAAGAACAGTAGATACTCTTCAGTCCAATACACTGTACATGCTGGGAAAAGACGCCAGTGCTATTTGCCCTGTGTATGACAATGCGAGCACAATAGTGACTCTTCTTACCAGAAAACAACTCTTGCTTGTAGGACCAGAAACTGCATGTGATTCAACTCCATTTAGGTCTGGGAAGCAAATGCTATCTCGCCTTACAAGAAACACACTCTGCTTTTGAGAAAAGAGCACTGAGTTTCCTATGGGGTTTGCACAGTGAGCTTGCTCAGAACAAAAGAGCTGTGCTTCCTATACACACGGGCCATATCTAGTTCAACTCTGCTTAGGAAACTGACAAGAACAGTAGCTCCTCTTCAGTCCAATACTCTGTACTTGCTGGGAACAGACGTGAGTGCTATTTGTGCTGTGTATGGCAAGGGGAGCGCAATAGTGACTTTCCTTACCAGAAAACAACTCTTGCTCGTAGAACCAAAAACTGCATGTGATTAAACTCCATTTAGGGGTGGGAAACAAACGCTAGGTCACCTTACAAGAAACACACTCTGCTTTTGAGAAAAGAGCACTCTTCTACTCTACTGTGTTTCCTATAGAGCCAGAACAGTGAGCTTGCTCAGAACAAAAGAACTGTGCTTCCTACACACATGGCCGGATCTAGTTCAATTCTGCTTAGGAAACTGACAAGAACAGTAGATCCTCTTCAGTCCAATACACTGTACATGCTGGGAACAGAAGCCAGTGCTATTTGCCCTGTGTATGACAATGGGAGTGCAATAGTGACTCTTCTTACCAAAAAACAACTCTACTCGTAGGACCAGAAACTGCTTGTGATTCAACTTCATTTACAACTGGGAAACAAAAGCTAGCTCGCCTTATAAGAAACACACTCTGCTTTTGAGAAAAGAGTACTCTTCTACTCTACTGTGTTTCCTATGGGGTCCGAACAGTGAGCTTGCTCAGAACAAATGAAATGTGCTTCCTACACACACGGGCCATATCTAGTTCAAGTCTGCTTAGGAAACTGACAAGTACAGTAGCTCCTCTTCAATCCAATACACTGTACTTGCTGGGAGAAGACGCGAGTGCTATTTGCACTGTGTATGGCAATGGGAGCACAATAGTGACACTTCTTACCAGAAAACAACTCTTGCCCTTAGGACCAGAAACTGCATGTGATTCAACTCCATTTTGTACTGGGAAGCAAACGCTAGGTCGCCTTACACTAAACACACTCGGCTTTTGAGAAAAGAGCACTCTTCTACTCTACTGTGTTTCCTACGGGGTCCAAACAGTGAGCTTGCTCAGAACAAAAGAACTGTGCTTCCTACACACACGGGCCATATCTAGTTCAACTCTGGTTAGGAAACTGACAAGAACAGTAGCTCCTCTTCAGTCCAATACACTGTATTTGCTGGGAACAGACGCAAGGGCTATTTGCACTGTGTATGTCATTGGGAGCGCAATAGTGACTATCCTTACGAGAAAACAACTCTTGCTCATAGGACCAAAAACTGCATGTGATTCAACTCCATTTAGGACTGGGAATCAAATGCTAGCTCGCCTTACAAGAAACACACTCTGCTTTTGAGAAAAGAGCACTCTTCTACTCTACTGTGTTTCCTACGGGGTCCAAACAGTGAGCTTGCTCAGAACAAAAGAACTGTGCTTCCTACACACACGGGCCATATCTAGTTCAACTCTGGTTAGGAAACTGACAAGAACAGTAGCTCCTCTTCAGTCCAATACACTGTACTTGCTGGGAACAGACGGGAGTGCTATTTGCACTATGTATGGCAATGGGAGTGCAATAATGACTTTCCTTACCAGAAAACAACTCTTGCTCGTACGTCCAGAAGCTGCATGTGATTCAACTCCATTTAGGACTGGGAAACAAACGCTAGCTCGCCTTACAAGAAACACACTACTCTTTTGAGAAAAGAGCACTCTTCTACTCTACTGTGTTTTCTATAGGGCCAGAAAGTGAGCTTGCTCAAAACAAAGGAACTGTGCTTCCTATACACACGGGCCATATCAGTTCAACTCTGCTTAGGAAACTGACAAGAACAGTAGCTCCTCTTCAGTCCAATACACTGTACTTGATTGGAACAGACGCAAGTGCTATTTGCATTGTGTATGGCACTGTGAGCTCAATAGTGACTCTTCTTACCAGAAAACAACTCTACTCGTAGGACCAGAAACTGCATGTGATTCAACTTCATTTACGACTGGGAAACAAAAGCTAGCTCGCCTTACAAGAAACACACTCTGCTTTTGAGAAAAGAGCACTCTTCTTCTCTACGATGTGTCCTATGGGTTCCGAACAGTGAGCTTGCTCAGAACAAAAGAACTGTGCTTCCTACGCACACGGGGCATATCTACTTCAACTCTGCTTAGGAACCTGACAAGAACAGTAGATCCTCTTCAGTCCAATACACTGTACTTGCTGGGAACAGATGCGAGTGCTATTTGCACTGTGTTTGCCAATGGGAGTGCAATAGTGACTTTCCTTACCAGAAAACAACTCCATTTAGGACTGGGAAACAAACGCTAGCTTTCCTTACAAGAAACACACTCTGCTTTTGAGAAAAGAACACTCTTCTACTAGACTGTGTTTCCTATAGGGCCAGAACAGTGAGCTTGCTCAGAACAAAAGAACTGTGCTTCCTACACACACAGGCCATATCCAGTTCAACTCTGCTTAGGAAACTGACGAGAACAGTAGCTCCTCTTCAGTCCAATACACTCTACTTGCTGGGAACAAATGCGAGTGCTATTTGCACAGTGTACGGCAATGGGAGCACAATAGTGACTCTTCTTACCAGAAAACAACTCTTGCTCTTAGGACCAGTAACTGCATGTGATTCAACTCCATTTAGGACTGGGAAAAAAACAATAGCTCAACTTACAAGAAACACACTCTGCTTTTGAGAAAAGAGCACTCTTCTACTCTACGGTATTTCCTAAGGGGTCCGAACAGTGAGCTTGCTCAGAACAAAAGAAATGTACTTCCTGCACACATGGCCATATCTAGTTCAATTCTGCTTAGGAAACTGACAAGAACAGTAGATCCTCTTCAGTGCAATACACTGTACATGCTGGGAGAAGAAGCCAGTGCTATTTGCCCTGTGTATGACAATGGGAGCACAATAGTGACTCTTTCTAACAGAAAACATCTCTTGCTCGTAGGAACAGAAACTGCATGTGATTCAACTCCATTTAGGACTTGGAAACAAACACTAGCTCGCCTTACAAGAAACACACTCTGCTTTTGAGCAAAGAGCACTCTGCTACTCTACTGTGTTTCCTATAGGGCCAGAACAGTGAGCTTGCTCAGAACAAAAGAACTGTGCTTCCTACACACACGGGCTATATCTAGTTCAACTCTGCATAGGAAACTGACAAGAACAGTAGATACTCTTCAGTCCAATACACTGTACATGCTGGGAAAAGAGGCCAGTGCTATTTGCCCTGTGTATGACAATGCGAGCACAATAGTGACTCTTCTTACCAGAAAACAACTCTTGCTTGTAGGACCAGAAACTGCATGTGATTCAACTCCATTTAGGTCTGGGAAACAAATGCTATCTCGCCTTACAAGAAACACACTCCGCTTTTGAGAAAAGAGCACTGATTTTCCTATGGGGTCCGCACAGTGAGCTTGCTCAGAACAAAAGAGCTGTGCTTCCTATACACACGGGCCATATCTAGTTCAACTCTGCTTAGGAAACTGACAAGAACAGTAGCTCCTCTTCAGTCCAATACTCTGTACTTGCTGGGAACAGACGTGAGTGCTATTTGTGCTGTGTATGGCAAGGGGAGCGCAATAGTGACTTTCCTTACCAGAAAACAACTCTTGCTCGTAGGACCAAAAACTGCATGTGATTAAACTCCATTTAGGGGTGGGAAACAAACGCTAGGTCACCTTACAAGAAACACACTCTGCTTTTGAGAAAAGAGCACTCTTCTACTCTACTGTGTTTCCTATAGGGCCAGAACAGTGAGCTTGCTCAGAACAAAAGAACTGTGCTTCCTACACACATGGCCGGATCTAGTTCAATTCTGCTTAGGAAACTGACAAGAACAGTAGATCCTCTTCAGTCCAATACACTGTACATGCTGGGAACAGAAGCCAGTGCTATTTGCCCTGTGTATGACAATGGGAGTGCAATAGTGACTCTTCTTACCAAAAAACAACTCTACTCGTAGGACCAGAAACTGCTTGTGATTCAACTTCATTTACAACTGGGAAACAAAAGCTAGCTCGCCTTATAAGAAACACACTCTGCTTTTGAGAAAAGAGTACTCTTCTACTCTACTGTGTTTCCTATGGGGTCCGAACAGTGAGCTTGCTCAGAACAAATGAAATGTGCTTCCTACACACACGGGCCATATCTAGTTCAAGTCTGCTTAGGAAACTGACAAGTACAGTAGCTCCTCTTCAATCCAATACACTGTACTTGCTGGGAGAAGACGCGAGTGCTATTTGCACTGTGTATGGCAATGGGAGCGCAATAGTGACACTTCTTACCAGAAAACAACTCTTGCCCTTAGGACCAGAAACTGCATGTGATTCAACTCCATTTTGTACTGGGAAGCAAACGCTAGGTCGCCTTACACTAAACACACTCGGCTTTTGAGAAAAGAGCACTCTTCTACTCTACTGTGTTTCCTACGGGGTCCAAACAGTGAGCTTGCTCAGAACAAAAGAACTGTGCTTCCTACACACACGGGCCATATCTAGTTCAACTCTGGTTAGGAAACTGACAAGAACAGTAGCTCCTCTTCAGTCCAATACACTGTATTTGCTGGGAACAGACGCAAGGGCTATTTGCACTGTGTATGTCATTGGGAGCGCAATAGTGACTATCCTTACGAGAAAACAACTCTTGCTCATAGGACCAAAAACTGCATGTGATTCAACTCCATTTAGGACTGGGAATCAAATGCTAGCTCGCCTTACAAGAAACACACTCTGCTTTTGAGAAAAGAACACTCTTCTACTCTACTGTGTTTCCTAAGGGGTCTGAACAGTGAGCTTGCTCAGAACAAAAGAACTGTGCTTCCTATACACACGGGCCATATCTAGTTCAACTCTGCTTAGGAAACTGACAAGAATAGTAGCTCCTCTTCAGTCCAATACACTGTACTTGATTGGAACAGACGCAAGTGTTATTTGTACTGTGTATGGCAATGGAAGCCCAATAGTGACTCTTCTTACCAAAAAATAACTCTACTCGTAGGACCGGAAACTGCATGTGATTCAACTCCATTTAGGACTGGGAAACAAATGCCAGCTCGCCTTACAAGAAACACACTCTACTTTTGAGAAAAGAGCACTTTTCTACTCTACTGTGTTTCCTATGGGGTCCAAACAGTGAGCTTTCTCAGAACAAAAGAACTGTGCTTCCTAAACACACGGGCCATATCTAGTTCAACTCTGATTAGGAAACTGACAAGAATAGTAGCTCCTCTTCAGTAAAATACACTGTACTTGCTGGGAACAGAATCAAGTGCTATTTGCTCTATGTATGGCAATGGGAGTGCAATAATGACTTTCCTTACCAGAAAACAACTCTTGCTCGTACGTCCAGAAGCTGCATGTGATTCAACTCCATTTAGGACTGGGAAACAAACGCTAGCTCGCCTTACAAGAAACACACTCTGCTTTTGAGAAAAGAGCACTCTTCTACTCTACTGTGTTTTCTATAGGGCCAGAAAGTGAGCTTGCTCAAAACAAAAGAACTGTGCTTCCTATACACACGGGCCATATCAGTTCAACTCTGCTTAGGAAACTGACAAGAACAGTAGCTCCTCTTCAGTCCAATACACTGTACTTGATTGAACAGACGCAAGTGCTATTTGCACTGTGTATGGCAATGGGAGCTCAATAGTGACTCTTCTTACCAAAAAACAACTCTACTCGTAGGACCAGAAACTGCATGTGATTCAACTTCATTTACGACTGGGAAACAAAAGCTAGCTCGCCTTACAAGAAACACACTCTGCTTTTGAGAAAAGAGTACTCTTCTACTCTACTGTGTTTCCTATGGGGTCCGAACAGTGAGCTTGCTCAGAACAAATGAAATGTGCTTCCTACACACACGGGCCATATCTAGTTCAAGTCTGCTTAGGAAACTGACAAGTACAGTAGCTCCTCTTCAATCCAATACACTGTACTTGCTGGGAGCAGACGCGAGTGCTATTTGCACTGTGTATGGCAATGGGAGCGCAATACTGACACTTCTTACCAGAAAACAACTCTTGCTCTTAGGACCAGAAACTGCATGTGATTCAACTCCATTTTCTATTGGGAAGCAAACACTAGGTCGCCTTACACTAAACACACTCGGCTTTTGAGAAAAGAGCACTCTTCTACTCTACTGTGTTTCCTATGGTGTCCAAACAGTGAGCTTGCTCAGAACAAAAGAACTGTGCTTCCTACACACACGGGCCTTATCTAGTTCAACTCTGCTTAGGAAACTGACAAGAACAGTAGCTCCTCTTCAGTCCAATACACTGTACTTGCTGGGAACAGACGCAAGTGCTATTTGCACTGTGTATGTCAAAGGGAGCGCAATAGTGACTATCCTTACGAGGAAACAACTCTTGCTCGTAGGACCAAAAACTGCATGTGATTCAAACTCATTTGGGACTGGGAAACAAACGCTAGCTCGCCTTACAAGAAACACACTCTGCTTTTGAGAAAAGAGCACTCTACTACTCTACTGTGTTTCCTATGGGGTCTGAACAGTGAGCTTGCTCAGAACAAAAGAACTGTGCTTCCTACACACACGGGCCATATCTAGTTCAACTCTGCTTTGGAAACTGATGAGAACAGTAGCTCCTCTTCACTCCAATACACTGTACTTACTGGAAACAGACGCGAGTGCTATTTCCAATGTGTACAGCAATTGGAGCACAATAGTGACTCTTCTTACCAGAAAACATCTCTTGCTCGTAGGAACAGAAACTGCATGTGATTCAACTCCATTTAGGACTTGGAAACAAACACTAGCTCGCCTTACAAGAAACACACTCTGCTTTTGAGAAAAGAGCACTCTGCTACTCTACTGTGTTTCCTATAGGGCCAGAACAGTGAGCTTGCACAGAACAAAAGAACTGTGCTTCCTACACACACGGGCTATATCTAGTTCAACTCTGCATAGGAAACTGACAAGAACAGTAGATACTCTTCAGTCCAATACACTGTACATGCTGGGAAAAGACGCCAGTGCTATTTGCCCTGTGTATGACAATGCGAGCGCAATAGTGACTCTTCTTACCAGAAAACAACTCTTGCTTGTAGGACCAGTAACTGCATGTGATTCAATTCCATTTAGGTCTGGGAAGCAAATGCTATCTCGCCTTACAAGAAACACACTCTGCTTTTGAGAAAAGAGCACTGAGTTTCCTATAGGGTCCGCACAGTGAGCTTGCTCACAACAAAAGAGCTGTGCTTCCTATACACACGGGCCATATCTAGTTCAACTCTGCTTAGGAAACTGACAAGAACAGTAGCTCCTCTTCAGTCCAATGCTCTGTACTTGCTGGGAACAGACGTGAGTGCTATTTGTGCTGAGTATGGCAAGGGGAGCACAATAGTGAATTTCCTTACCAGAAAACAACTCTTGCTCGTAGGACCAAAAACTGCATGTGACTCAACTCCATTTAGTACTGGGAAAGAAACGCTAGCTCGCCTTACAAGAAACACACTCTACTTTTGAGAAAAGAGCACTCTTCTACTCTACTGTGTTTCCTATAGGGCCAGAACAGTGAGCTTGCTCAGAACAAAAGAACTGTGCTTCCTACACACATGGCCGGATCTAGTTCAATTCTGCTTAGGAAACTGACAAGAACAGTAGATCCTCTTCAGTCCAATACACTGTACATGCTGGGAACAGAAGCCAGTGCTATTTGCCCTGTGTATGACAATGGGAGTGCAATAGTGACTCTTCTTACCAGAAAACAACTCTTGCTTGTAGGACCAGAACCTGCATATGATTCAACTCCATTTAGGACTGGGAAACAAATGCCAGCTCGCCTTACAAGAAACACACTCTACTTTTGAGAAAAGAGCACTTTTCTACTCTACTGTGTTTCCTATGGGGTCCAAACAGTGAGCTTTCTCAGAACAAAAGAACTGTGCTTCCTAAACACACAGGCCATATCTAGTTCAACTCTGATTAGGAAACTGACAAGAATAGTAGCTCCTCTTCAGTAAAATACACTGTACTTGCTGGGAACAGAATCAAGTGCTATTTGCTCTATGTATGGCAATGGGAGTGCAATAATGACTTTCCTTACCAGAAAACAACTCTTGCTCGTACGTCCAGAAGCTGCATGTGATTCAACTCCATTTAGGACTGGGAAACAAATGCTAGCTAGCCTTACAAGAAACACACTCTGCTTTTGAGAAAAGAGCACTCTTCTACTCTACTGTGTTTTCTATAGGGCCAGAAAGTGAGCTTGCTCAAAACAAAAGAACTGTGCTTCCTATACACACGGGCCATATCAGTTCAACTCTGCTTAGGAAACTGACAAGAACAGTAGCTCCTCTTCAGTCCAATACACTGTTCTTGATTGAACAGACGCAAGTGCTATTTGCACTGTGTATGGCAATGGGAGCTCAATAGTGACTCTTCTTACCAAAAAACAACTCTACTCGTAGGACCTGAAACTGCATGTGATTCAACTTCATTTACGACTGGGAAACAAAAGCTAGCTCGCCTTACAAGAAACACACTCTGCTTTTGAGAAAAAAAGTACTCTTCTACTCTACTGTGTTTCCTATGGGGTCCGAACAGTGAGCTTGCTCAGAACAAATGAAATGTGCTTCCTACACACACGGGCCATATCTAGTTCAAGTCTGCTTAGGAAACTGACAAGTACAGTAGCTCCTCTTCAATCCAATACACTGTACTTGCTGGGAGCAGACGCGAGTGCTATTTGCACTGTGTATGGCAATGGGAGCGCAATACTGACACTTCTTACCAGAAAACAACTCTTGCTCTTAGGACCAGAAACTGCATGTGATTCAACTCCATTTTCTATTGGGAAGCAAACGCTAGGTCGCCTTACACTAAACACACTCGGCTTTTGAGAAAAGAGCACTCTTCTACTCTACTGTGTTTCCTATGGGGTCCAAACAGTGAGCTTGCTCAGAACAAAAGAACTGTGCTTCCTACACACACGGGCCTTATCTAGTTCAACTCTGCTTAGGAAACTGACAAGAACAGTAGATCCTCTTCAGTCCAATACACTGTACTTGCTGGGAACAGACGCAAGTGCTATTTGCACTGTGTATGTCAATGGGAGCGCAATTGTGACTATCCTTACGAGAAAACAACTCTTGCTCGTAGGACCAAAAACTGCATGTGATTCAAACTCATTTGGGACTGGGAAACAAACGCTAGCTCGCCTTACAAGAAACACACTCTGCTTTTGAGAAAAGAGCACTCTTCTACTCTACTGTGTTTCCTATGGGGTCTGAACAGTGAGCTTGCTCAGAACAAAAGAACTGTGCTTCCTACACACACGGGCCATATCTAGTTTAATTCTGCTTTGGAAACTGATGAGAACAGTAGCTCCTCTTCACTCCAATACACTGTACTTACTGGAAACAGACGCGAGTGCTATTTCCAATGTGTACAGCAATTGGAGCACAATAGTGACTCTTCTTACCAGAAAACATCTCTTGCTCGTAGGAACAGAAACTGCATGTGATTCAACTCCATTTAGGACTTGGAAACAAACACTAGCTCGCCTTACAAGAAACACACTCTGCTTTTGAGAAAAGAGCACTCTGCTACTCTACTGTGTTTCCTATAGGGCCAGAACAGTGAGCTTGCACAGAACAAAAGAACTGTGCTTCCTAAACACACGGGCTATATCTAGTTCAACTCTGCATAGGAAACTGACAAGAACAGTAGATACTCTTCAGTCCAATACACTGTACATGCTGGGAAAAGACGCCAGTGCTATTTGCCCTGTGTATGACAATGCGAGCGCAATAGTGACTCTTCTTATCAGAAAACAACTCTTGCTTGTAGGACCAGTAACTGCATGTGATTCAACTCCATTTAGGTCTGGGAAGCAAATGCTATCTCGCCTTACAAGAAACACACTCTGCTTTTGAGAAAAGAGCACTGAGTTTCCTATAGGGTCCGCACAGTGAGCTTGCTCACAACAAAAGAGCTGTGCTTCCTATACACACGGGCCATATCTAGTTCAACTCTGCTTAGGAAACTGACAAGAACAGTAGCTCCTCTTCAGTCCAATACTCTGTACTTGCTGGGAACAGACGTGAGTGCTATTTGTGCTGTGTATGGCAAGGGGAGCGCAATAGTGACTTTCCTTACCAGAAAACAACTCTTGCTCGTAGGACCAAAAACTGCATGTGACTCAACTCCATTTAGTACTGGGAAAGAAACGCTAGCTCGCCTTACAAGAAACACACTCTACTTTTGAGAAAAGAGCACTCTTCTACTCTACTGTGTTTCCTATAGGGCCAGAACAGTGAGCTTGCTCAGAACAAAAGAACTGTGCTTCCTACACACATGGCCGGATCTAGTTCAATTCTGCTTAGGAAACTGACAAGAACAGTAGATCCTCTTCAGTCCAATACACTGTACATGCTGGGAACAGAAGCCAGTGCTATTGGCCCTGTGTATGACAATGGGAGTACAATAGTGACTCTTCTTACCAGAAAACAACTCTTGCTTGTTGGACCAGAACCTGCATATGATTCAACTCCATTTAGGACTGGGAAACAAATGCCAGCTCGCCTTACAAAAACACACTCTAATTTTGAGAAAAGAGCACTTTTCTACTCTACTGTGTTTCCTATGGGGTCCAAACAATGAGCTTTCTCAGAACAAAAGAACTGTGCTTCCTAAACACACAGGCCATATCTAGTTCAACTCTGATTAGGAAACTGACAAGAATAGTAGCTCCTCTTCAGTAAAATACACTGTACTTGCTGGGAACAGAATCAAGTGCTATTTGCTCTATGTATGGCAATGGGAGTGCAATAATGACTTTCCTTACCAGAAAACAACTCTTGCTCGTACGTCCAGAAGCTGCATGTGATTCAACTCCATTTAGGACTGGGAAACAAACGCTAGCTCGCCTTACAAGAAACACACTCTACTTTTGAGAAAAGAGCACTCTTCTACTCTACTGTGTTTCCTATAGGGCCAGAACAGTGAGCTTGCTCAGAACAAAAGAACTGTGCTTCCTACACACATGGCCGGATCTAGTTCAATTCTGCTTAGGAAACTGACAAGAACAGTAGATCCTCTTCAGTCCAATACACTGTACATGCTGGGAACAGAAGCCAGTGCTATTTGCCCTGTGTATGACAATGGGAGTGCAATAGTGACTCTTCTTACCAGAAAACAACTCTTGCTTGTAGGACCAGAACCTGCATATGATTCAACTCCATTTAGGACTGGGAAACAAAAGCCAGCTCGCCTTACAAGAAACACACTCTACTTTTGAGAAAAGAGCACTTTTCTACTCTACTGTGTTTCCTATGGGGTCCAAACAGTGAGCTTTCTCAGAACAAAAGAACTGTGCTTCCTAAACACACGGGCCATATCTAGTTCAACTCTGATTAGGAAACTGACAAGAATAGTAGCTCCTCTTCAGTAAAATACACTGTACTTGCTGGGAACAGAATCAAGTGCTATTTGCTCTATGTATGGCAATGGGAGTGCAATAATGACTTTCCTTACCAGAAAACAACTCTTGCTCGTACGTCCAGAAGCTGCATGTGATTCAACGCCATTTAGGACTGGGAAACAAACGCTAGCTCACCTTACAAGAAACACACTCTGCTTTTGAGAAAAGAGCACTCTTCTACTCTACTGTGTTTTCTATAGGGCCAGAAAGTGAGCTTGCTCAAAACAAAAGAACTGTGCTTCCTATACACACGGGCCATATCAGTTCTACTCTGCTTAGGAAACTGACAAGAACAGTAGCTCCTCTTCAGTCCAATACACTGTACTTGATTGAACAGACGCAAGTGCTATTTGCACTGTGTATGGCAATGGGAGCTCAATAGTGACTCTTCTTACCAAAAAACAACTCTACTCGTAGGACCAGAAACTGCATGTGATTCAACTTCATTTACGACTGGGAAACAAAAGCTAGCTCGCCTTACAAGAAACACACTCTGCTTTTGAGAAAAGAGTACTCTTCTACTCTACTGTGTTTCCTATGGGGTCCGAACAGTGAGCTTGCTCAGAACAAATGAAATGTGCTTCCTACACACACGGGCCATATCTAGTTCAAGTCTGCTTAGGAAACTGACAAGTACAGTAGCTCCTCTTCAATCCAATACACTGTACTTGCTGGGAGCAGACGCGAGTGCTCTTTGCACGGTCTATGGCAATGGGAGCGCAATACTGACACTTCTTACCAGAAAACAACTCTTGCTCTTAGGACCAGAAACTGCATGTGATTCAACTCCATTTTCTATTGGGAAGCAAACGCTAGGTCGCCTTACACTAAACACACTCGGCTTTTGAGAAAAGAGCACTCTTCTACTCTACTGTGTTTCCTATGGTGTCCAAACAGTGAGCTTGCTCAGAACAAAAGAACTGTGCTTCCTACACACACGGGCCTTATCTAGTTCAACTCTGGTTAGGAAACTGACAAGAACAGTAGCTCCTCTTCAGTCCAATACACTGTACTTGCTGGGAACAGACGCAAGTGCTATTTGCACTGTGTATGTCAATGGGAGCGCAATAGTGACTATCCTTACGAGAAAACAACTCTTGCTCGTAGGACCAAAAACTGCATGTGATTCAAACTCATTTGGGACTGGGAAACAAACGCTAGCTCGCCTTACAAGAAACACACTCTGCTTTTGAGAAAAGAGCACTCTTCTACTCTACTGTGTTTCCTATGGGGTCTGAACAGTGAGCTTGCTCAGAACAAAAGAACTGTGCTTCCTACACACACGGGCCATATCTAGTTCAACTCTGCTTTGGAAACTGATGAGAACAGTAGCTCCTCTTCACTCCAATACACTGTACTTACTGGAAACAGACGCGAGTGCTATTTCCACTGTGTACAGCAATTGGAGCACAATAGTGACTCTTCTTACCAGAAAACATCTCTTGCTCGTAGGAACAGAAACTGCATGTGATTCAACTCCATTTAGGACTTGGAAACAAACACTAGCTCGCCTTACAAGAAACACACTCTGCTTTTGAGAAAAGAGCACTCTGCTACTCTACTGTGTTTCCTATAGGGCCAGAACAGTGAGCTTGCACAGAACAAAAGAACTGTGCTTCCTACACACACGGGCTATATCTAGTTCAACTCTGCATAGGAAACTGACAAGAATAGTAGTTACTCTTCAGTCCAATACACTGTACATGCTGGGAAAAGACGCCAGTGCTATTTGCCCTGTGTATGACAATGCGAGCGCAATAGTGACTCTTCTTACCAAAAAACAACACTTGCTTGTAGGACCAGTAACTGCATGTGATTCAACTCCATTTAGGTCTGGGAAGCAAATGCTATCTCGCCTTACAAGAAACACACTCTGCTTTTGAGAAAAGAGCACTGAGTTTCCTATAGGGTCCGCACAGTGAGCTTGCTCACAACAAAAGAGCTGTGCTTCCTATACACACGGGCCATATCTAGTTCAACTCTGCTTAGGAAACTGACAAGAACAGTAGCTCCTCTTCAGTCCAATACTCTGTACTTGCTGGGAACAGACGTGAGTGGTATTTGTGCTGTGTATTGCAAGAGAAGCGCAATAGTGAATTTCCTTACCAGAAAACAACTCTTGCTCGTAGGACCAAAAACTGCATGTGACTCAACTCCATTTAGTACTGGAAAAGAAACGCTAGCTCGCCTTACAAGAAACACACTCTACTTTTGAGAAAAGAGCACTCTTCTACTCTACTGTGTTTCCTATAGGGCCAGAACAGTGAGCTTGCTCAGAACAAAAGAACTGTGCTTCCTACACACATGGCCGGATCTAGTTCAATTCTGCTTAGGAAACTGACAAGAACAGTAGATCCTCTTCAGTCCAATACACTGTACATGCTGGGAACAGAAGCCAGTGCTATTGGCCCTGTGTATGACAATGGGAGTGCAATAGTGACTCTTCTTACCAGAAAACAACTCTTGCTTGTTGGACCAGAACCTGCATATGATTCAACTCCATTTAGGACTGGGAAACAAATGCCAGCTCGCCTTACAAAAACACACTCTAATTTTGAGAAAAGAGCACTTTTCTACTCTACTGTGTTTCCTATGGGGTCCAAACAGTGAGCTTTCTCAGAACAAAAGAACTGTGCTTCCTAAACACACGGGCCATATCTAGTTCAACTCTGATTAGGAAACTGACAAGAATAGTAGCTCCTCTTCAGTAAAATACACTGTACTTGCTGGGAACAGAATCAAGTGCTATTTGCTCTATGTATGGCAATGGGAGTGCAATAATGACTTTCCTTACCAGAAAACAACTCTTTCTCGTACGTCCAGAAGCTGCATGTGATTCAACTCCATTTAGGACTGGGAAACAAACGCTAGCTCGCCTTACAAGAAACACACTCTGCTTTTGAGAAAAGAGCACTCTTCTACTCTACTGTGTTTTCTATAGGGCCAGAAAGTGAGCTTGCTCAAAACAAAAGAACTGTGCTTCCTATACACACGGGCCATATCAGTTCAACTCTGCTTAGGAAACTGACAAGAACAGTAGCTCCTCTTCAGTCCAATACACTGTACTTGATTGAACAGACGCAAGTGCTATTTGCACTGTGTATGGCAATGGGAGCTCAATAGTGACTCTTCTTACCAAAAAACAACTCTACTCGTAGGACCAGAAACTGCATGTGATTCAACTTCATTTACGACTGGGAAACAAAAGCTAGCTCGCCTTACAAGAAACACACTCTGCTTTTGAGAAAAGAGTACTCTTCTACTCTACTGTGTTTCCTATGGGGTCCGAACAGTGAGCTTGCTAAGAACAAATGAAATGTGCTTCCTACACACACGGGCCATATCTAGTTCAAGTCTGCTTAGGAAACTGACAAGTACAGTAGCTCCTCTTCAATCCAATACACTGTACTTGCTGGGAGCAGACGCGAGTGCTATTTGCACTGTGTATGGCAATGGGAGCGCAATACTGACACTTCTTACCAGAAAACAACTCTTGCTCTTAGGACCAGAAACTGCATGTGATTCAACTCCATTTTCTATTGGGAAGCAAATGCTAGGTCGCCTTACACTAAACACACTCGGCTTTTGAGAAAAGAGCACTCTTCTACTCTACTGTGTTTCCTATGGTGTCCAAACAGTGAGCTTGCTCAGAACAAAAGAACTGTGCTTCCTACACACACGGGCCTTATCTAGTTCAACTCTGGTTAGGAAACTGACAAGAACAGTAGCTCCTCTTCAGTCCAATACACTGTACTTGCTGGGAACAGACGCAAGTGCTATTTGAACTGTGTATGTCAATGGGAGCGCAATAGTGACTATCCTTACGAGAAAACAACTCTTGCTCGTAGGACCAAAAACTGCATGTGATTCAAACTCATTTGGGACTGAGAAACAAACGCTAGCTCGCCTTACAAGAAACACACTCTGCTTTTGAGAAAAGAGCACTCTTCTACTCTACTGTGTTTCCTATGGGGTCTGAACAGTGAGCTTGCTCAGAACAAAAGAACTGTGCTTCCTACACACACGGGCCATATCTAGTTCAACTCTGCTTTGGAAACTGATGAGAACAGTAGCTCCTCTTCACTCCAATACACTGTACTTACTGGAAACAGACGAGAGTACTATTTGCACAGTGTACAGCAATTGGAGCACAATAGTGACTCTTCTTACCAGAAAACACCTCTTGCTCTTAGGACCATAAACTGCATTTGATTCAATCCACTTAGGACTGGGAAACAAATGCTAGCTCGCCTTACAAGAAACAAGCTCTGCTTTTGAGAATAGGGCACATTTCTACTCTACTGTGTTTCCTATGGTGTCCAAACAATGAGCTTGCTCAGAACAAAAAAAACTGTGCTTCCTACACACACGGGCCATATCTAGTTAAATTCTGCTTAGGAAACTGACAAGAACAGTAGATCCTCTTCAGTCCAATACACTGTACTTGCTGGGAACAGAAGCCAGTGGTATTTGCACTGTGTATGACAATGGGAGCCCAATAGTGACTTTTTTTTTTTTTTGGTTTTTCAAGACAGGGTTTCTCTGTGTAGCTTTGCGCCTTTCCTTGGACTCACTTGGTAGCCCAGGTTGGCCTCGAACTCACAGAGATCCACCTGGTTCTGCCTCCCAAGTGCTGGGTTTAAAGGCGTGTGCCACCACCGCCCGGCTCAATAGTGACTTTTATTACCAGAAAAAACTCTTGCTTGTAGTACCAGAAACTGCATGTGATTCAAATCCATTTAGGACTGGGAAGCAAACACTAGCTCGCATTACAAGGAACACACTCGGCTTTTGAGAAAAGAGCACTCTTCTACTCTACTGTGTTTCCTACGTGGTCACAACAGTGAGCTTACTCAGAACAAAAGAACTGTGCTTCCTATACACACGAGCCACATCTAGTTCAACTCTGCTTAGGAAACTGACAAGAACAGTAGCTCCTCTTCAGTCCAATACACTGTACTTGACTGGAACAGACACAAGTGCTATTTGTACTGTGTATGGCAATGGGAGCGCAATAGTGACTCTTCTTACCAAAAAATAACTCTACTCATAGGACCAGAAACTGCATGTGATACAAATTGATTTAGGACTGGGAAACAAAAGCTAGCTCGCCTTACAAGAAACACACTCTGCTTTTGAGAAAAGAGCACTCTTCTTCTCTACTATGTGTCCTATGGGTTCCGAACAGTGAGCTTGCTCAGAACAAAAGAACTGTGCTTCCTATGCACACGGGCCATATCTAGTTCAACTCTGCTTAGGAAACTGACAAGAACAGTAGCTCCTCTTCAGTCCAATACACTGTACTTGCTGGGAACAGATGCCAGTGCTATTTGCACTGTGTTTGGCAATGGGAGCGCAATAGTGACTTTCCTTACCAGAAAACAACTCTTGCGCATAGGACCAAAAAATGCATGTGATTCAACTCCATTTAGGACTGGGAAACAAACGCTAGCTCGCCTTATGAGAAACACACTCTGCTTTTGAGAAAAGAGCACTCTTCTACTCTACTGTGTTTCCTATGGGGTCTGAACAGTGAGCTTGCTCAGAACAAAAGAACTGTGCTTCCTATGCACACGGGCCATATCTAGTTCAACTCTGCTTAGGAAACTGACAAGAACAGTAGCTCCTCTTCAGTCCAATACACTGTACTTGCTGGGAACAGATGCGAGTGCTATTTGCACGGTGTACGGCAATGGGAGCACAATAGTGACTCTTCTTACCAGAAAACAACTCTTGCTCCTAAGACCAGAAACTGCATGGGATTCAACTCCATTTAGGACTGGGAAACAAACGCTAGCTTGCCTTACAAGAAACACACTCTGCTTTTGAGAAAAGATGACTCTTCTACTCTACTATGTTTCCTATAGGGCCAGAACAGTGAGCTTGCTCACAACAAAAGAAATGTGCTTCATACACACACGGGCCATATCTAGTTCAACTCTGCTTAGGAACCTGACAAAAACAGTAGATCCTCTTCAGTCCAATACTCTGTACATGCTGGGAACAAATGCCAGTGCTATTTGCCCTGTGTATGACAATGGGAGCACAATAGTGACTCTTCTTACCAAAAAATAACTCTACTTGTAGGACAAGAAACTGCATGTGATTCAAATTCTTTTAGGACTGGGAATCAAAAGCTAGCTCGCCTTACAAGAAACACACTCTGCTTTTGAGAAGAGAGCACTCTTCTTCTCTATTATGTGTCCTATGGGTTCCGAACAGTGGGCTTGCTCAGAACAAAAGAACTGTGCTTCCTCCACACACGGGCCATATCTAGTTCAACACTGCTTAGGAAACTGAAAAGAACAGTAGATCCTCTTCATTCCAATACGCTGTACATGCTGGGTACAGACGCCAGTGCTATTTGCACTGTGTATGGCAATGGGAGCGCAATAATGACTTTCCTTACCAGAAAACAACTCTTGCTCATAGGACCAAAAACTGCAATTGATTTAACTCCATTTAGGACTGGGAAACAAACGCTAGCTCGCCTTACAAGAAACACTCTGCTTTTGAGAAAAGAGCACTCTTCTACTCTACTGTGTTTCCTATAGGGCGAGAACAGTGAGCTTGCTCAGAACAAAAGAACTGTGCTTCCTACACAAATGGCCATATCCAGTTCAATTCTGCTTAGGAAACTGACAAGAACAGTAGCTCCTCTTCATTCCAATACACTGTACTTGCTGGGAACAGATGCGAGTGCTATTTGCACTGTGTTTGGCAAAGGGAGCGCAATAGTGACTTTCCTTACCAGAAAACAACTCTTGCGCGTAGGACCAGAAACTGCATGTGATTCAAATCCATTTAGGACTGGGAAGCAAACGCTAGCTCGCCTTACAAGGAACACACTCGGCTTTTGAGAAAAGAGCACTCTTCTACTCTACTGTGTTTCCTACGTGGTCACAACAGTGAGCTTACTCAGAACAAAAGAACTGTGCTTCCTATACACACAGGCCACATCTAGTTCAACTCTGCTTAGGAAACTGACAAGAACAGTAGCTCCTCTTCAGTCCAATACACTGTACTTGACTGGAACAGACGCAAGTGCTATTTGTACTGTGTATGGCAATGGGAGCGCAATAGTGACTCTTCTTACCAAAAAATAACTCTACTCGTAGGACCGGAAACTGCATGTGATACAAATTGATTTAGGACTGGGAAACAAAAGCTAGCTCGCCTTACAAGAAACACACTCTGCTTTTGAGAAAAGAGCACTCTTCTTCTCTACTATGTGTCCTATGGGTTCCGAACAGTGAGCTTGCTCAGAACAAAAGAACTGAGCTTCCTATGCACACGGGCCATATCTAGTTCAACTCTGCTTAGGAAACTGACAAGAACAGTAGCTCCTCTTCAGTCCAATACACTGTACTTGCTGGGAACAGATGCCAGTGCTATTTGCACTGTGTTTGGCAATGGGAGCGCAATAGTGACTTTCCTTACCAGAAAACAACTCTTGCGCATAGGACCAAAAAATGCATGTGATTCAACTCCATTTAGGACTGGGAAACAAACGCTAGCTCGCCTTATGAGAAACACACTCTGCTTTTGAGAAAAGAGCACTCTTCTACTCTACTGTGTTTCCTATGGGGTCTGAACAGTGAGCTTGCTCAGAACAAAAGAACTGTGCTTCCTATGCACACGGGCCATATCTAGTTCAGCTCTGCTTAGGAAACTGACAAGAACAGTAGCTCCTCTTCAGTCCAATACACTGTACATGCTGGGAACAGATGCGAGTGCTATTTGCACGGTGTACGGCAATGGGAGCACAATAGTGACTCTTCTTACCAGAAAACAACTCTTGCTCTTAGTACCAGTAACTGCATGTGATTCAACTCCATTTAGGACTGGGAAACAAACGCTAGCTCGCCTTACAAGAAACACACTCTGCTTTTGAGAAAAGAGCACTCTTCTACTCTACTGTGTTTCCTATGGGGTCCGAACAGTGAGCTTGCTCAGAACAAAAGAACTGTGCTTCCTATACACACGGGCCATATCTAGTCCAACTCTGCTTAGGAAACTGACAAGAACAGTAGATCCCCTTCAGTCCAATACACTGTATTTGCTGGGAACAGACGCGAGTGCTATTTGCACTGTGTATGGCATTGGGAGCACAATAGTGACTCTTTTTACCAGAAAACAACTCTTGCTCCTAAGACCAGAAACTGCATGGGATTCAACTCCATTTAGGACTGGGAAACAAACGCTAGCTTGCCTTACAAGAAACACACTCTGCTTTTGAGAAAAGATGACTCTTCTACTCTACTATGTTTCCTATAGGGCCAGAACAGTGAGCTTGCTCAGAACAAAAGAAATGTGCTTCATACACACACGGGCCATATCTAGTTCAACTCTGCTTAGGAACCTGACAAGAACAGTAGATCCTCTTCAGTCCAATACTCTGTACATGCTGGGAACAAATGCCAGTGCTATTTGCCCTGTGTATGACAATGGGAGCACAATAGTGACTCTTCTTACCAAAAAATAACTCTACTTGTAGGACAAGAAACTGCATGTGATTCAAATTCTTTTAGGACTGGGAATCAAAAGCTAGCTCGCCTTACAAGAAACACACTCTGCTTTTGAGAAAAGAGCACTCTTCTTCTCTATTATGTGTCCTATGGGTTCCGAACAGTGGGCTTGCTCAGAACAAAAGAACTGTGCTTCCTCCACACACGGGCCATATCTAGTTCAACTCTGCTTAGGAAACTGAAAAGAACAGTAGATCCTCTTCATTCCAATACGCTGTACATGCTGGGTACAGACGCCAGTGCTATTTGCACTGTGTATGGCAATGGGAGCGCAATAATGACTTTCCTTACCAGAAAACAACTCTTGCTCATAGGACCAAAAACTGCAATTGATTTAACTCCATTTAGGACTGGGAAACAAACGCTAGCTCGCCTTACAAGAAACACTCTGCTTTTGAGAAAAGAGCACTCTTCTACTCTACTGTGTTTCCTATAGGGCCAGAACAGTGAGCTTGCTCAGAACAAAAGAACTGTGCTTCCTACACAAATGGCCATATCCAGTTCAATTCTGCTTAGGAAACTGACAAGAACAGTAGCTCCTCTTCATTCCAATACACTGTACTTGCTGGGAACAGATGCGAGTGCTATTTGCACTGTGTTTGGCAAAGGGAGCGCAATAGTGACTTTCCTTACCAGAAAACAACTCTTGCGCGTAGGACCAAAAACTGCATGTGATTCAACTCCATTTAGGACTGGGAAACAAACGCTAGCTCGCCTTACAAGAAACAAACTCTGCTTTTGAGAAAAGAGCAATCTTCTACTCTACTGTGTTTCCTATCGGGTCCGAACGATGAGCTTGCTCAGAACAAAAGAACTGTGCTTCCTATACACACAGGCCATATCTAGTTCAACTCTGCTTAGGAAACTGACAAGAATAGTAGCTCCTCTTCATTCCAATACACTGTAATTGATTGGAATAGACGCAAGTGTTATTTGTACTGTGTATGGCAATGGGAGCGCAATAGTGACTTTTCTTACCAAAAAATAACTCTACTCGTAGGACCGGAATCTGCATGTGATTCAAACTCATTTAGGACTGGGAAACAAAAGCTAGCTCGCCTTACAACAAACACACTCTGCTTTTGAGAAAAGAGCACTCTTCTTCTCTACTATGTGTCCTATGGGTTCCGAACAGTGAGCTTGCTCAGAACCAAAGAACTGTGCTTCCTACGCACACGGGCCATATCTAGTTCAACTCTGCTTAGGAAACTGACAAGAACAGTAGCTCCTCTTCTGTCCAATACACTGTACTTGCTGGGAACAGATGCGAGTGCTATTTGCACTGTGTTTGGCAATGGGAGCGCAATAGTGACTTTCCTTACCAGAAAACAACTCTTGCGCGTAGGACCAAAAACTGCATGTGATTCAACTCCATTTAGGACTGGGAAACAAAAGCTAGCTTGCCTTACAAGAAACACACTCTGCTTTTGAGAAAAGAGCACTCTTCTACTCTACTGTGTTTCCTATAGGGCCAGAACAGTGAGCTTGCTCAGAACAAAAGAACTGTGCTTCCTCCACACACGGGCCATATCTAGTTCAACTCTGCTTAGGAAACTGACGAGAACAGTAGCTCCTCTTCAGTCCAATACACTGTACTTGCTGGGAACAGATGCGAGTGCAATTTGCACTGTGTACAGCAATGGGAGCACAAAAGTGACTCTTCTTACCAGAAAACAACTCTTGTTCTTAGCACCAGTAACTGCATGTGATTCAACTCCACTTAGGACTGGGAAAAAAACACTAGCTCGAGTTACAAGAAACACACTCTGCTTTCGAGAAAAGAGCACTCTTCTACTCTATTCTATTTCCTATGGGGTCCGAACAGTGAGCTTGCTCAGAACAAAAGAAATGCACTTCCTGCACACATGGCCATATCTAGTTCAATTCTGCTTAGGAAACTGACAAGAACAGTAGATCCTCTTCAGTCCAATACACTGTACATGTTTGGAGAAGAAGCCAGTGCTATTTGCCCTGTGTATGGCAATGGGAGCACAGTAGTGACTCTTCTTACCAGAAAACATCTCTTGCTCGTAGGAAAAGAAACTGCATGTGATTCAACTCCATTTAGAACTTGGAAACAAACACTAGCTTGCCTTACAAGAAACACACTCTGCTTTTGAGAAAAGAGCACTCTTCTACTCTACTGTGTTTCCTATAGGGCCAGAACAGTGAGCTTGCTCAGAACAAAAGAACTGTGCTTCCTACACACACGGGCTATATCTAGTTCAACTCTGCGTAGGAAACTGACAAGAACAGTATATCCTCTTCAGTCCAATACACTGTACATGCTGGGAACAGACGCCAGTGCTATTTGCCCTGTGTATTGCACTGTGAGCGCAATAGTGACTCTTCTTACCAGAAAACAACTCTTGCTTGTAGAACCAGAAACTGCATGTGATTCAACTCCATTTAGGTCTGGGAAGCAAATGCTATCTCGCCTTACAACTAACACACTCTGCTTTTGAGAAAAGAGCACTGAGTTTCCTATGGGGTCCGCACAGTGAGCTTGCTAAGAACAAAAGAACTGTGCTTCCTACACACACGGGCCATATCGAGTTCAACTCTGCGGAGGAAACTGACAAGAACAGTAGATCTTCTTCAGTCCAATACACTGTACAGGCTAGGAACAGACGCCAGTGCTATTTGCCCTGTGTATGGCAATGGGAGCACAGTAGTGACTCTTCTTACCAGAAAACATCTCTTGCTCGTAGGAAAAGAAACTGCATGTGATTCAACTCCATTTAGAACTTGGAAACAAACACTAGCTTGCCTTACAAGAAACACACTCTGCTTTTGAGAAAAGAGCACTCTTCTACTCTACTGTGTTTCCTATAGGGCCAGAACAGTGAGCTTGCTCAGAACAAAAGAACTGTGCTTCCTACACACACGGGCTATATCTAGTTCAACTCTGCATAGGAAACTGACAAGAACAGTAGATCCTCTTCAGTCCAATACACTGTACATGCTGGGAACAGACGCCAGTGCTATTTGCCCTGTGTATTGCACTGTGAGCGCAATAGTGACTCTTCTTACCAGAAAACAACTCTTGCTTGTAGAACCAGAAACTGCATGTGATTCAACTCCATTTAGGTCTGGGAAGCAAATGCTATCTCGCCTTACAACTAACACACTCTGCTTTTGAGAAAAGAGCACTGAGTTTCCTATGGGGTCCGCACAGTGAGCTTGCTAAGAACAAAAGAACTGTGCTTCCTACACACATGGCCGTATCTAGTTCAATTCTGCTTAGGAAACTGACAAGAACAGTAGATCCTCTTCAGTCCAATACACTGTACATGCTGGGAACAGACGCCAGTGCAATTTGCCCTGAGTATGACAATGGGAGCGCAATAGTGAATTTCCTTACCAGAAAACAACTCTTGCTCGTACGTCCAGAAACTGCATGTGTTTCAACTCCATTTAGGACTGGGAAACAAACGCTATCTCGCCTTACAAGAAACACACTCTGCTTTTGAGAAAAGAGCACTCTTCTACTCTATTGTGTTTCCTATAGGGCCAGAAAGTTAGTTTGCACAGAACAAAAGAACTGGGCTTCCTATACACATGCGACATATCTAGTTCAACTCTGCTCAGGAAACTGACAAGAACAGTATCTCCTCTTCAGTCCAATACACTGTACTTGACTGGAACAGACGCAAGTGCTATTTGCACTGTGTATGGCAACGGGAGCGCAATAGTGACTCTTCTTACCAAAAAACAACTCTACTCGTAGGAACAGAAACTGCATGTGATTCAACTTCATTTACGACTGGGAAACAAAAGCTAGCTTGCCTTTCAAGAAACACACTCTGCTTTTGAGAAAAGAGTACTCTTCTACTCTACTGTGTTTCCTATGGGTCCGAACAGTGAGCTTGCTCAGAACAAATGAACTGTGCTTCCTACACACACGGGCCATATCTAGCTCAAGTCTGCTTAGGAAACTGACAAGAACAGTAGCTCCTCTTCAATCAAATACATTGTATTTGCTGAGAGCAGACGCGAGTGCTATTTGCACTGTGTATGGCAATGGGAGCGCAATAGTGACTCTTCTTACCAGAAAACAACTCTTGCTCTTAGGACCAGAAACTGCATGTGATTCAACTCCATTTAGCACAGGGAAGCAAACCCTAGGTACCCTTAAACTAAACACACTCGGCTTTTGAGAAAAGAGCACTCTTCTACTCTACTGTGTTTCCTATGGGGTCCGAACAGTGAGCTTGCTCAGAACAAAAGAACTGTGCTTCTTACACACACAGGCCATATCTAGTTCAACTCTGCTTAGGAAACTAACGAGAACAGTAGCTCCTCTTCAGTCCAATACACTGTACTTACTGGGAACAGACACGAATGCAATTTGCACTGTGTATGACAATGGGAGCGCAATAGTGACTCTTCTTACCAGAAAACAACTCTTGCTCGTAGGACCAGAAACTGCATTTGATTCAATCCACTTAGGACTGGAAAACAAACGCTAGCTCGCCTTACAAGAAACAAGCTCTGCTTTTGAGAATAGGGCACATTTCTACTCTACTGTGTTTCCTATGGGGTCCAAACAGTGAGCTTGCTCAGAACAAAAGAACTGTGCTTCCTATACACACGGGCCATATCTAGTCCAACTCTGCTTAGGAAACTGACAAGAACAGTAGATCCCCTTCAGTCCAATACACTGTATTTGCTGGGAACAGACGCGAGTGCTATTTGCACTGTGTATGACAATGGGAGCCCAATAGTGACTTTTTTTTTTTTTGGTTTTTCAAGACAGGGTTTCTCTGTATAGCTTTGCGCCTTTCCTTGGACTCACTTGGTAGCCCAGGTTGGCCTCGAACTCACAGAGATCCACCTGGTTCTGCCTCCCAAGTGCTGGGATTAAAGGCGTGCGCCACCACCGCCTGGCTCAATAGTGACTTTTATTACCAGAAAAAACTCTTGCTTGTAGGACCAGAAACTGCATGTGATTCAAATCCATTTAGGACTGGGAAGCAAACACTAGCTCGCATTACAAGAAACACACTCGGCTTTTGAGAAAAAAGCACTCTTCTACTCTACTGTGTTTCCTAAGTGGTCACAACAGTGAGCTTACTCAGAACAAAAGAACTGTGCTTCCTATACACACGGGCCACATCTAGTTCAACTCTGCTAAGGAAACTGACAAGAACAGTAGCTCCTCTTCAGTCCAATACACTGTACTTGATTGGAACAGACACAAGTGCTATTTGTACTGTGTATGGCAATGGGAGCGCAATAGTGACTCTTCTTACCAAAAAATAACTCTACTCTTAGGACCAGAAACTGCATGTGATTCAAATTGATTTAGGACTGGGAAACAAAAGCTAGCTCGCCTTAAAAGAAACACACTCTGCTTTTGAGAAAAGAGCACTCTTCTTCTCTACTATGTGTCCTATGGTTTTCGAACAGGGAGCTTGCTCAGAACAAAAGAACTGTGCTTCCTACACACACGGGCCATATCTAGTTCAACTCTGCTTTGGAAACTGATGAGAACAGTAGCTCCTCTTCACTCCAATACACTGTACTTACTGGAAACAGACGGGAGTGCTATTTGCACTGTGTACAGCAATTGGAGCACAATAGTGACTCTTCTTACCAGAAAACACCTCTTGCTCTTAGGACCATAAACTGCATGTGATTCAACTCCATTTAGGACTTGGAAACAAACACTAGCTCGCCTTACAAGAAACACACTCTGCTTTTGAGAAAAGAGCACTCTGCTACTCTACTGTGTTTCCTATAGGGCCAGAACAGTGAGCTTGCACAGAACAAAAGAACTGTGCTTCCTACACACACGGGCTATATTTAGTTCAACTCTGCATAGGAAACTGACAAGAACAGTAGATACTCTTCAGTCCAATACACTGTACATGCTGGGAAAAGACGCCAGTGCTATTTGCCCTGTGTATGACAATGCGAGCACAATAGTGACTCTTCTTACCAGAAAACAACTCTTGCTTGTAGGACCAGAAACTGCATGTGATTCAACTCCATTTAGGTCTGGGAAGCAAATGCTATCTCGCCTTACAAGAAAAACACTCTGCTTTTGAGAAAAGAGCACTGAGTTTCCTATAGGGTCCGCACAATGAGCTTGTTCAGAACAAAAGAGCTGTGCTTCCTAAACACACGGGCCATATCTAGTTCAACTCTGCTTAGGAAACTGACAAGAACAGTAGCTCCTCTTCAGTCCAATACTCTGTACTTGCTGGGAACAGACGTGAGTGCTATTTGTGCTGTGTATGGCAAGGGGAGCGCAATAGTGACTTTCCTTACCAGAAAACAACTCTTGCTCGTAGGACCAAAAACTGCATGTGATTAAACTCCTTTTAGGGGTGGGAAACAAACACTAGCTCACCTTACAAGAAACACACTCTGCATTTGAGAAAATAGCACTCTTCTACTCTACTGTGTTTCCTATAGGCCCAGAACAGTGAGCTTGCTCAGAACAAAAGAACTGTGCTTCCTACACACATGGCCGGATCTAGTTCAATTCTGCTTAGGAAACTGACAAGAACAGTAGATCCTCTTCAGTCCAATACACTGTACATGCTGGGAACAGAAGCCAGTGCTATTTGCCCTGTGTATGACAATGGGAGTGCAATAGTGACTCTTCTTACCAGAAAACAACTCTTGCTTGTAGGACCAGAACCTGCATATGATTCAACTCCGTTTAGGACTGGGAAACAAATGCCAGCTTGCCTTACAAGAAACACACTCTGCTTTTGAGAAAAGAGCACTTTTCTACTCTACTGTGTTTCCTATGGGGTCCAAACAGTGAGCTTTCTCAGAAAAAAGAACTGTGCTTCCTAAACACACGGGCCATATCTAGTTCAAGTCTGCTTAGGAAACTGACAAGTACAGTAGCTCCTCTTCAATCCAATACACAGTACTTGCTGGGAGCAGATGCGAGTGCTATTTGCACTGTGTATGGCAATGGGAGCGCAATAGTGACACTTCTTACCAGAAAACAACTCTTGCTCTTAGGACCAGAAACTGCATGTGATTCAACTCCATTTTCTACTGGGAAGCAAACGCTAGGTCGCCTTACACTAAACACACTCGCCTTTTGAGAAAAGAACACTCTTCTACTCTACTGTGTTTCCTATTTGGTCCGAACAGTGAGCTTGCTCAGAACAAAAGAACTGTGCTTCCTATACACACGGGCCATATCTAGTTCAACTCTGCTTAGGAAACTGACAAGAATGGTAGCTCCTCTTCAGTCCAATACACTGTACTTGATTGGAACAGACGCAAGTGTTATTTGTACTGTGTATGGCAATAGGAGCCCAATAGTGACTCTTCTTACCAAAAAATAACTCTACTCGTAGGACCGGAAACTGCATGTGATTCAAACTCATTTGGGACTGGGAAACAAACGCTAGCTCGCCTTACAAGAAACACACTCTGCTTTTGAGAAAAGAGCACTCTTCTACTCTACTGTGTTTCCTATGGGGTCTGAACAGTGAGCTTGCTCAGAACAAAAGAACTGTGCTTCCTACACACACGGGCCATATCTAGTTCAACTCTGCTTTGGAAACTGATGAGAACAGTAGCTCCTCTTCACTCCAATACACTGTACTTACTGGAAACAGACGCGAGTACTATTTGCACTGTGTACAGCAATTGGAGCACAATAGTGACTCTTCTTACCAGAAAACACCTCTTGCTCTTAGGACCATAAACTGCATTTGATTCAATCGACTTAGGACTGGGAAACAAACGCTAGCTCGCCTTACAAGAAACAAGCTCTGCTTTTGAGAATAGGGCACATTTCTACTCTACTGTGTTTCCTATGGGATCCAAACAATGAGCTTGCTCAGAACAAAAGAACTGTGCTTCCTACACACACGGGCCATATCTAGTTAAATTCTGCTTAGGAAACTGACAAGAACAGTAGATCCTCTTCAGTCCAATACACTGTACTTGCTGGGAACAGAAGCCAGTGGTATTTGCACTGTGTATGACAATGGGAGCCCAATAGTGACTTTTTTTTTTTGGTTTTTCAAGACAGGGTTTCTCTGTGTAGCTTTGGGCCTTTCCTTGGACTCACTTGGTAGCCCAGGTTGGCCTCGAACTCACAGAGATCCACCTGGTTCTGCCTCCCAAGTGCTGGGATTAAAGGCATGCGCCACCACCGCCCGGCTCAATAGTGACTTTTATTACCAGAAAAAACTCTTGCTTGTAGGACCAGAAACTGCATGTGATTCAAATCCATTTAGGACTGGGAAGCAAACACTAGCTGGCATTACAAGGAACACACTCGGCTTTTGAGAAAAGAGCACTCTTCTACTCTACTGTGTTTCCTATGTGGTCACAACAGTGAGCTTACTCAGAACAAAAGAACTGTGCTTCCTGTACACACGAGCCACATCTAGTTCAACTCTGCTTAGGAAACTGACAAGAACAGTAGCTCCTCTTCAGTCCAATACACTGTACTTGATTGGAACAGACACAAGTGCTATTTGTACTGTGTATGGCTATGGGAGCGCAATAGTGACTCTTCTTACCAAAAAATAACTCTACTCATAGGACCAGAAACTGCATGTGATTCAAATTGATTTAGGACTGGGAAACAAAAGCTAGCTCGCCTTACAAGAAACACACTCTGCTTTTGAGAAAAGAGCACTCTTCTTCTCTACTATGTGTCCTATGGGTTCCGAACAGTGAGCTTGCTCAGAACAAAAGAACTGAGCTTCCTATGCACACGGGCCATATCTAGTTCAACTCTGCTTAGGAAACTGACAAGAACAGTAGCTCCTCTTCAGTCCAATACACTGTACTTGCTGGGAACAGATGCCAGTGCTATTTGCACTGTGTTTGGCAATGGGAGCACAATAGTGACTTTCCTTACCAGAAAACAACTCTTGCGCATAGGACCAAAAAATGCATGTGATTCAACTCCATTTAGGACTGGGAAACAAACGCTAGCTCGCCTTATGAGAAACACACTCTGCTTTTGAGAAAAGAGCACTCTTCTACTCTACTGTGTTTCCTATGGGGTCCGAACAGTGAGCTTGCTCAGAACAAAAGAACTGTGCTTCTTATGCACACGGGCCATATCTAGTTCAACTCTGCTTAGGAAACTGACAAGAACAGTAGCTCCTCTTCAGTCCAATACACTGTACTTGCTGGGAACAATGCGAGTGCTATTTGCACGGTGTACGGCAATGGGAGCACAATAGTGACTCTTCTTACCAGAAAACAACTCGTGCTCTTAGTACCAGTAACTGCATGTGATTCAACTCCACTTAGGACTGGGAAACAAACACTAGCTCGGCTTACAAGAAACACACTCTGCTTTTGAGAAAAGAGCACTCTTCTACTCTACTGTGTTTCCTATGGGGTCCGAACAGTGAGCTTGCTCAGAACAAAAGAACTGTGCTTCCTATACACACGGGCCATATCTAGTCCAACTCTGCTTAGGAAACTGACAAGAACAGTAGATCCCCTTCAGTCCAATACACTGTATTTGCTGGGAACAGACGCGAGTGCTATTTGCACTGTGTATGGCATTGGGAGCGCAATAGTGACTCTTTTTACCAGAAAACAACTCTTGCTCCTAAGACCAGAAACTGCATGGGATTCAACTCCATTTAGGACTGGGAAACAAACGCTAGCTTGCCTTACAAGAAACACACTCTGCTTTTGAGAAAAGATGACTCTTCTACTCTACTATGTTTCCTATAGGGCCAGAACAGTGAGCTTGCTCAGAACAAAAGAAATGTGCTTCATACACACACGGGCCATATCTAGTTCAACTCTGCTTAGGAACCTGACAAGAACAGTAGATCCTCTTCAGTCCAATACTCTGTACATGCTGGGAACAAATGCCAGTGCTATTTGCCCTGTGTATGACAATGGGAGCACAATAGTGACTCTTCTTACCAAAAAATAACTCTACTTGTAGGACAAGAAACTGCATGTGATTCAAATTCATTTAGGACTGGGAATCAAAAGCTAGCTCGCCTTACAAGAAACACACTCTGCTTTTGAGAAAAGAGCACTCTTCTTCTCTATTATGTGTCCTATGGGTTCCGAACAGTGAGCTTGCTCAGAACAAAAGAACTGTGCTTCCTCCACACACGGGCCATATCTAGTTCAACTCTCCTTAGGAAACTGAAAAGAACAGTAGATCCTCTTCATTCCAATACGCTGTACATGCTGGGTACAGACGCCAGTGCTATTTGCACTGTGTATGGCAATGGGAGCGCAATAGTGACTTTCCTTACCAGAAAACAACTCTTGCTCATAGGACCAAAAACTGCATGTGATTTAACTCCATTTAGGACTGGGAAACAAACGCTAGCTCGCCTTACAAGAAACACACTCTGCTTTTGAGAAAAGAGCACTCTTCTACTCTACTGTGTTTCCTATAGGGCGAGAACAGTGAGCTTGCTCAGAACAAAAGACCTGTGCTTCCTACACAAATGGCCATATCCAGTTCAATTCTGCTTAGGAAACTGACAAGAACAGTAGCTCCTCTTCAGTCCAATACACTGTACTTGCTGGGAACAGATGCGAGTGACATTTGCACTGTGTTTGGCAAAGGGAGCGCAATAGTGACTTTCCTTACCAGAAAACAACTCTTGCGCGTAGGACCAGAAACTGCATGTGATTCAACTCCATTTAGGACTGGGAAACAAACGCTAGCTCGCCTTACAAGAAACACACTCTGCTTTTGAGAAAAGGGCAATCTTCTACTCTACTGTGTTTCCTATCGGGTCCGAACGATGAGCTTGCTCAGAACAAAAGAACTGTGCTTCCTATACACACAGGCCATATCTAGTTCAACTCTGCTTAGGAAACTGACAAGAATAGTAGCTCCTCTTCATTCCAATACACTGTAATTGTTTGGAATAGACGCAAGTGTTATTTGTACTGTGTATGGCAATGGGAGCGCAATAGTGACTTTTCTTACCAAAAAATAACTCTACTCGTAGGACCGGAATCTGCATGTGATTCAAACTCATTTAGGACTGGGAAACAAAAGCTAGCTCGCCTTACAAGAAACACACTCTGCTTTTGAGAAAAGAGCACTCTTCTTCTCTACTATGTGTCCTATGGGTTCCGAACAGTGAGCTTGCTCCAAACAAAAGAACTGTGCTTCCTACGCACACGGTCCATATCTAATTCAACTCTGCTTAGGAAACTGACAAGAACAGTAGCTCCTCTTCTGTCCAATACAGTGTACTTGCTGGGAACAGATGCGAGTGCTATTTGCACTGTGTTTGGCAATGGGAGCGCAATAGTGACTTTCCTTACCAGAAAACAACTCTTGCTCGTAGGACCAAAAACTGCATGTGACTCAACTCCATTTAGTACTGGGAAAGAAACGCTAGCTCGCCTTACAAGAAACACACTCTACTTTTGAGAAAAGAGCACTCTTCTACTCTACTGTGTTTCCTATAGGGCCAGAACAGTGAGCTTGCTCAGAACAAAAGAACTGTGCTTCCTACACACATGGCCGGATCTAGTTCAATTCTGCTTAGGAAACTGACAAGAACAGTAGATCCTCTTCAGTCCAATACACTGTACATGCTGGGAACAGAAGCCAGTGCTATTGGCCCTGTGTATGACAATGGGAGTGCAATAGTGACTCTTCTTACCAGAAAACAACTCTTGCTTGTTGGACCAGAACCTGCATATGATTCAACTCCATTTAGGACTGGGAAACAAATGCCAGCTCGCCTTACAAAAACACACTCTAATTTTGAGAAAAGAGCACTTTTCTACTCTACTGTGTTTCCTATGGGGTCCAAACAGTGAGCTTTCTCAGAACAAAAGAACTGTGCTTCCTAAACACACGGGCCATATCTAGTTCAACTCTGATTAGGAAACTGACAAGAATAGTAGCTCCTCTTCAGTAAAATACACTGTACTTGCTGGGAACAGAATCAAGTGCTATTTGCTCTATGTATGGCAATGGGAGTGCAATAATGACTTTCCTTACCAGAAAACAACTCTTTCTCGTACGTCCAGAAGCTGCATGTGATTCAACTCCATTTAGGACTGGGAAACAAACGCTAGCTCGCCTTACAAGAAACACACTCTGCTTTTGAGAAAAGAGCACTCTTCTACTCTACTGTGTTTTCTATAGGGCCAGAAAGTGAGCTTGCTCAAAACAAAAGAACTGTGCTTCCTATACACACGGGCCATATCAGTTCAACTCTGCTTAGGAAACTGACAAGAACAGTAGCTCCTCTTCAGTCCAATACACTGTACTTGATTGAACAGACGCAAGTGCTATTTGCACTGTGTATGGCAATGGGAGCTCAATAGTGACTCTTCTTACCAAAAAACAACTCTACTCGTAGGACCAGAAACTGCATGTGATTCAACTTCATTTACGACTGGGAAACAAAAGCTAGCTCGCCTTACAAGAAACACACTCTGCTTTTGAGAAAAGAGTACTCTTCTACTCTACTGTGTTTCCTATGGGGTCCGAACAGTGAGCTTGCTAAGAACAAATGAAATGTGCTTCCTACACACACGGGCCATATCTAGTTCAAGTCTGCTTAGGAAACTGACAAGTACAGTAGCTCCTCTTCAATCCAATACACTGTACTTGCTGGGAGCAGACGCGAGTGCTATTTGCACTGTGTATGGCAATGGGAGCGCAATACTGACACTTCTTACCAGAAAACAACTCTTGCTCTTAGGACCAGAAACTGCATGTGATTCAACTCCATTTTCTATTGGGAAGCAAATGCTAGGTCGCCTTACACTAAACACACTCGGCTTTTGAGAAAAGAGCACTCTTCTACTCTACTGTGTTTCCTATGGTGTCCAAACAGTGAGCTTGCTCAGAACAAAAGAACTGTGCTTCCTACACACACGGGCCTTATCTAGTTCAACTCTGGTTAGGAAACTGACAAGAACAGTAGCTCCTCTTCAGTCCAATACACTGTACTTGCTGGGAACAGACGCAAGTGCTATTTGAACTGTGTATGTCAATGGGAGCGCAATAGTGACTATCCTTACGAGAAAACAACTCTTGCTCGTAGGACCAAAAACTGCATGTGATTCAAACTCATTTGGGACTGAGAAACAAACGCTAGCTCGCCTTACAAGAAACACACTCTGCTTTTGAGAAAAGAGCACTCTTCTACTCTACTGTGTTTCCTATGGGGTCTGAACAGTGAGCTTGCTCAGAACAAAAGAACTGTGCTTCCTACACACACGGGCCATATCTAGTTCAACTCTGCTTTGGAAACTGATGAGAACAGTAGCTCCTCTTCACTCCAATACACTGTACTTACTGGAAACAGACGAGAGTACTATTTGCACAGTGTACAGCAATTGGAGCACAATAGTGACTCTTCTTACCAGAAAACACCTCTTGCTCTTAGGACCATAAACTGCATTTGATTCAATCCACTTAGGACTGGGAAACAAATGCTAGCTCGCCTTACAAGAAACAAGCTCTGCTTTTGAGAATAGGGCACATTTCTACTCTACTGTGTTTCCTATGGTGTCCAAACAATGAGCTTGCTCAGAACAAAAAAAACTGTGCTTCCTACACACACGGGCCATATCTAGTTAAATTCTGCTTAGGAAACTGACAAGAACAGTAGATCCTCTTCAGTCCAATACACTGTACTTGCTGGGAACAGAAGCCAGTGGTATTTGCACTGTGTATGACAATGGGAGCCCAATAGTGACTTTTTTTTTTTTTTTGGTTTTTCAAGACAGGGTTTCTCTGTGTAGCTTTGCGCCTTTCCTTGGACTCACTTGGTAGCCCAGGTTGGCCTCGAACTCACAGAGATCCACCTGGTTCTGCCTCCCAAGTGCTGGGTTTAAAGGCGTGTGCCACCACCGCCCGGCTCAATAGTGACTTTTATTACCAGAAAAAACTCTTGCTTGTAGGACCAGAAACTGCATGTGATTCAAATCCATTTAGGACTGGGAAGCAAACACTAGCTCGCATTACAAGGAACACACTTGGCTTTTGAGAAAAGAGCACTCTTCTACTCTACTGTGTTTCCTACGTGGTCACAACAGTGAGCTTACTCAGAACAAAAGAACTGTGCTTCCTATACACACGAGCCACATCTAGTTCAACTCTGCTTAGGAAACTGACAAGAACAGTAGCTCCTCTTCAGTCCAATACACTGTACTAGACTGGAACAGACACAAGTGCTATTTGTACTGTGTATGGCAATGGGAGCGCAATAGTGACTCTTCTTACCAAAAAATAACTCTACTCATAGGACCAGAAACTGCATGTGATACAAATTGATTTAGGACTGGGAAACAAAAGCTAGCTCGCCTTACAAGAAACACACTCTGCTTTTGAGAAAAGAGCACTCTTCTTCTCTACTATGTGTCCTATGGGTTCCGAACAGTGAGCTTGCTCAGAACAAAAGAACTGTGCTTCCTATGCACACGGGCCATATCTAGTTCAACTCTGCTTAGGAAACTGACAAGAACAGTAGCTCCTCTTCAGTCCAATACACTGTACTTGCTGGGAACAGATGCCAGTGCTATTTGCACTGTGTTTGGCAATGGGAGCGCAATAGTGACTTTCCTTACCAGAAAACAACTCTTGCGCATAGGACCAAAAAATGCATGTGATTCAACTCCATTTAGGACTGGGAAACAAACGCTAGCTCGCCTTATGAGAAACACACTCTGCTTTTGAGAAAAGAGCACTCTTCTACTCTACTGTGTTTCCTATGGGGTCCGAACAGTGAGCTTGCTCAGAACAAAAGAACTGTGCTTCCTATGCACACGGGCCATATCTAGTTCAACTCTGCTTAGGAAACTGACAAGAACAGTAGCTCCTCTTCAGTCCAATACACTGTACTTGCTGGGAACAGATGCGAGTGCTATTTGCACGGTGTACGGCAATGGGAGCACAATAGTGACTCTTCTTACCAGAAAACAACTCTTGCTCTTAGTACCAGTAACTGCATGTGATTCAACTCCATTTAGGACTGGGAAACAAACGCTAGCTCGCCTTACAAGAAACACACTCTGCTTTTGAGAAAAGAGCACTCTTCTACTCTACTGTGTTTCCTATGGGGTCCGAACAGTGAGCTTGCTCAGAACAAAAGAACTGTGCTTCCTATACACACGGGCCATATCTAGTCCAACTCTGCTTAGGAAACTGACAAGAACAGTAGATCCCCTTCAGTCCAATACACTGTATTTGCTGGGAACAGACGCGAGTGCTATTTGCACTGTGTATGGCATTGGGAGCGCAATAGTGACTCTTTTTACCAGAAAACAACTCTTGCTCCTAAGACCAGAAACTGCATGGGATTCAACTCCATTTAGGACTGGGAAACAAACGCTAGCTTGCCTTACAAGAAACACACTCTGCTTTTGAGAAAAGATGACTCTTCTACTCTACTATGTTTCCTATAGGGCCAGAACAGTGAGCTTGCTCAGAACAAAAGAAATGTGCTTCATACACACACGGGCCATATCTAGTTCAACTCTGCTTAGGAACCTGACAAGAACAGTAGATCCTCTTCAGTCCAATACTCTGTACATGCTGGGAACAAATGCCAGTGCTATTTGCCCTGTGTATGACAATGGGAGCACAATAGTGACTCTTCTTACCAAAAAATAACTCTACTTGTAGGACAAGAAACTGCATGTGATTCAAATTCTTTTAGGACTGGGAATCAAAAGCTAGCTCGCCTTACAAGAAACACACTCTGCTTTTGAGAAAAGAGCACTCTTCTTCTCTATTATGTGTCCTATGGGTTCCGAACAGTGGGCTTGCTCAGAACAAAAGAACTGTGCTTCCTCCACACACGGGCCATATCTAGTTCAACACTGCTTAGGAAACTGAAAAGAACAGTAGATCCTCTTCATTCCAATACGCTGTACATGCTGGATACAGACGCCAGTGCTATTTGCACTGTGTATGGCAATGGGAGCGCAATAATGACTTTCCTTACCAGAAAACAACTCTTGCTCATAGGACCAAAAACTGCAATTGATTTAACTCCATTTAGGACTGGGAAACAAACGCTAGCTCGCCTTACAAGAAACACTCTGCTTTTGAGAAAAGAGCACTCTTCTACTCTACTGTGTTTCCTATAGGGCGAGAACAGTGAGCTTGCTCAGAACAAAAGAAATGTGCTTCATACACACACGGGCCATATCTAGTTCAACTCTGCTTAGGAACCTGACAAGAACAGTAGCTCCTCTTCAGTCCAATACACTGTACTTGCTGGGAACAGATGCCAGTGCTATTTGCACTGTGTTTGGCAATGGGAGCGCAATAGTGACTTTCCTTACCAGAAAACAACTCTTGCGCGTAGGACCAAAAACTGCATGTGATTCAACTCCATTTAGGACTGGGAAACAAACGCTAGCTCGCCTTATGAGAAACACACTCTGCTTTTGAGAAAAGAGCACTCTTCTACTCTACTGTGTTTCCTATGGGGTCCGAACAGTGAGCTTGCTCAGAACAAAAGAACTGTGCTTCCTATGCACACGGGCCATATCTAGTTCAGCTCTGCTTAGGAAACTGACAAGAACAGTAGCTCCTCTTCAGTCCAATACACTGTACATGCTGGGAACAGATGCGAGTGCTATTTGCACGGTGTACGGCAATGGGAGCACAATAGTGACTCTTCTTACCAGAAAACAACTCTTGCTCTTAGTACCAGTAACTGCATGTGATTCAACTCCATTTAGGACTGGGAAACAAACGCTAGCTCGCCTTACAAGAAACACACTCTGCTTTTGAGAAAAGAGCACTCTTCTACTCTACTGTGTTTCCTATGGGGTCCGAACAGTGAGCTTGCTCAGAACAAAAGAACTGTGCTTCCTATACACACGGGCCATATCTAGTCCAACTCTGCTTAGGAAACTGACAAGAACAGTAGATCCCCTTCAGTCCAATACACTGTATTTGCTGGGAACAGACGCGAGTGCTATTTGCACTGTGTATGGCATTGGGAGCACAATAGTGACTCTTTTTACCAGAAAACAACTCTTGCTCCTAAGACCAGAAACTGCATGGGATTCAACTCCATTTAGGACTGGGAAACAAACGCTAGCTTGCCTTACAAGAAACACACTCTGCTTTTGAGAAAAGATGACTCTTCTACTCTACTATGTTTCCTATAGGGCCAGAACAGTGAGCTTGCTCAGAACAAAAGAAATGTGCTTCATACACACACGGGCCATATCTAGTTCAACTCTGCTTAGGAACCTGACAAGAACAGTAGATCCTCTTCAGTCCAATACTCTGTACATGCTGGGAACAAATGCCAGTGCTATTTGCCCTGTGTATGACAATGGGAGCACAATAGTGACTCTTCTTACCAAAAAATAACTCTACTTGTAGGACAAGAAACTGCATGTGATTCAAATTCTTTTAGGACTGGGAATCAAAAGCTAGCTCGCCTTACAAGAAACACACTCTGCTTTTGAGAAAAGAGCACTCTTCTTCTCTATTATGTGTCCTATGGGTTCCGAACAGTGGGCTTGCTCAGAACAAAAGAACTGTGCTTCCTCCACACACGGGCCATATCTAGTTCAACTCTGCTTAGGAAACTGACAAGAACAGTAGCTCCTCTTCAGTCCAATACACTGTACTTGCTGGGAACAGATGCCAGTTCTATTTGCACTGTGTTTGGCAATGGGAGCGCAATAGTGACTTTCCTTACCAGAAAACAACTCTTGCGCGTAGGACCAAAAACTGCATGTGATTCAACTCCATTTAGGACTGGGAAACAAACGCTAGCTCGCCTTATGAGAAACACACTCTGCTTTTGAGAAAAGAGCACTCTTCTACTCTACTGTGTTTCCTATGGGGTCCGAACAGTGAGCTTGCTCAGAACAAAAGAACTGTGCTTCCTATGCACACGGGCCATATCTAGTTCAGCTCTGCTTAGGAAACTGACAAGAACAGTAGCTCCTCTTCAGTCCAATACACTGTACATGCTGGGAACAGATGCGAGTGCTATTTGCACGGTGTACGGCAATGGGAGCACAATAGTGACTCTTCTTACCAGAAAACAACTCTTGCTCTTAGTACCAGTAACTGCATGTGATTCAACTCCATTTAGGACTGGGAAACAAACGCTAGCTCGCCTTACAAGAAACACACTCTGCTTTTGAGAAAAGAGCACTCTTCTACTCTACTGTGTTTCCTATGGGGTCCGAACAGTGAGCTTGCTCAGAACAAAAGAACTGTGCTTCCTATACACACGGGCCATATCTAGTCCAACTCTGCTTAGGAAACTGACAAGAACAGTAGATCCCCTTCAGTCCAATACACTGTATTTGCTGGGAACAGACGCGAGTGCTATTTGCACTGTGTATGGCATTGGGAGCACAATAGTGACTCTTTTTACCAGAAAACAACTCTTGCTCCTAAGACCAGAAACTGCATGGGATTCAACTCCATTTAGGACTGGGAAACAAACGCTAGCTTGCCTTACAAGAAACACACTCTGCTTTTGAGAAAAGATGACTCTTCTACTCTACTATGTTTCCTATAGGGCCAGAACAGTGAGCTTGCTCAGAACAAAAGAAATGTGCTTCATACACACACGGGCCATATCTAGTTCAACTCTGCTTAGGAACCTGACAAGAACAGTAGATCCTCTTCAGTCCAATACTCTGTACATGCTGGGAACAAATGCCAGTGCTATTTGCCCTGTGTATGACAATGGGAGCACAATAGTGACTCTTCTTACCAAAAAATAACTCTACTTGTAGGACAAGAAACTGCATGTGATTCAAATTCTTTTAGGACTGGGAATCAAAAGCTAGCTCGCCTTACAAGAAACACACTCTGCTTTTGAGAAAAGAGCACTCTTCTTCTCTATTATGTGTCCTATGGGTTCCGAACAGTGGGCTTGCTCAGAACAAAAGAACTGTGCTTCCTCCACACACGGGCCATATCTAGTTCAACTCTGCTTAGGAAACTGAAAAGAACAGTAGATCCTCTTCATTCCAATACGCTGTACATGCTGGGTACAGACGCCAGTGCTATTTGCACTGTGTATGGCAATGGGAGCGCAATAATGACTTTCCTTACCAGAAAACAACTCTTGCTCATAGGACCAAAAACTGCAATTGATTTAACTCCATTTAGGACTGGGAAACAAACGCTAGCTCGCCTTACAAGAAACACTCTGCTTTTGAGAAAAGAGCACTCTTCTACTCTACTGTGTTTCCTATAGGGCCAGAACAGTGAGCTTGCTCAGAACAAAAGAACTGTGCTTCCTACACAAATGGCCATATCCAGTTCAATTCTGCTTAGGAAACTGACAAGAACAGTAGCTCCTCTTCATTCCAATACACTGTACTTGCTGGGAACAGATGCGAGTGCTATTTGCACTGTGTTTGGCAAAGGGAGCGCAATAGTGACTTTCCTTACCAGAAAACAACTCTTGCGCGTAGGACCAAAAACTGCATGTGATTCAACTCCATTTAGGACTGGGAAACAAACGCTAGCTCGCCTTACAAGAAACAAACTCTGCTTTTGAGAAAAGAGCAATCTTCTACTCTACTGTGTTTCCTATCGGGTCCGAACGATGAGCTTGCTCAGAACAAAAGAACTGTGCTTCCTATACACACAGGCCATATCTAGTTCAACTCTGCTTAGGAAACTGACAAGAATAGTAGCTCCTCTTCATTCCAATACACTGTAATTGATTGGAATAGACGCAAGTGTTATTTGTACTGTGTATGGCAATGGGAGCGCAATAGTGACTTTTCTTACCAAAAAATAACTCTACTCGTAGGACCGGAATCTGCATGTGATTCAAACTCATTTAGGACTGGGAAACAAAAGCTAGCTCGCCTTACAACAAACACACTCTGCTTTTGAGAAAAGAGCACTCTTCTTCTCTACTATGTGTCCTATGGGTTCCGAACAGTGAGCTTGCTCAGAACCAAAGAACTGTGCTTCCTACGCACACGGGCCATATCTAGTTCAACTCTGCTTAGGAAACTGACAAGAACAGTAGCTCCTCTTCTGTCCAATACACTGTACTTGCTGGGAACAGATGCGAGTGCTATTTGCACTGTGTTTGGCAATGGGAGCGCAATAGTGACTTTCCTTACCAGAAAACAACTCTTGCGCGTAGGACCAAAAACTGCATGTGATTCAACTCCATTTAGGACTGGGAAACAAAAGCTAGCTTGCCTTACAAGAAACACACTCTGCTTTTGAGAAAAGAGCACTCTTCTACTCTACTGTGTTTCCTATAGGGCCAGAACAGTGAGCTTGCTCAGAACAAAAGAACTGTGCTTCCTCCACACACGGGCCATATCTAGTTCAACTCTGCTTAGGAAACTGACGAGAACAGTAGCTCCTCTTCAGTCCAATACACTGTACTTGCTGGGAACAGATGCGAGTGCAATTTGCACTGTGTACAGCAATGGGAGCACAAAAGTGACTCTTCTTACCAGAAAACAACTCTTGTTCTTAGCACCAGTAACTGCATGTGATTCAACTCCACTTAGGACTGGGAAAAAAACACTAGCTCGAGTTACAAGAAACACACTCTGCTTTCGAGAAAAGAGCACTCTTCTACTCTATTCTATTTCCTATGGGGTCCGAACAGTGAGCTTGCTCAGAACAAAAGAAATGCACTTCCTGCACACATGGCCATATCTAGTTCAATTCTGCTTAGGAAACTGACAAGAACAGTAGATCCTCTTCAGTCCAATACACTGTACATGTTTGGAGAAGAAGCCAGTGCTATTTGCCCTGTGTATGGCAATGGGAGCACAGTAGTGACTCTTCTTACCAGAAAACATCTCTTGCTCGTAGGAAAAGAAACTGCATGAGATTCAACTCCATTTAGAACTTGGAAACAAACACTAGCTTGCCTTACAAGAAACACACTCTGCTTTTGAGAAAAGAGCACTCTTCTACTCTACTGTGTTTCCTATAGGGCCAGAACAGTGAGCTTGCTCAGAACAAAAGAACTGTGCTTCCTACACACACGGGCTATATCTAGTTCAACTCTGCGTAGGAAACTGACAAGAACAGTATATCCTCTTCAGTCCAATACACTGTACATGCTGGGAACAGACGCCAGTGCTATTTGCCCTGTGTATTGCACTGTGAGCGCAATAGTGACTCTTCTTACCAGAAAACAACTCTTGCTTGTAGAACCAGAAACTGCATGTGATTCAACTCCATTTAGGTCTGGGAAGCAAATGCTATCTCGCCTTACAACTAACACACTCTGCTTTTGAGAAAAGAGCACTGAGTTTCCTATGGGGTCCGCACAGTGAGCTTGCTAAGAACAAAAGAACTGTGCTTCCTACACACACGGGCCATATCGAGTTCAACTCTGCGGAGGAAACTGACAAGAACAGTAGATCTTCTTCAGTCCAATACACTGTACAGGCTAGGAACAGACGCCAGTGCTATTTGCCCTGTGTATGGCAATGGGAGCACAGTAGTGACTCTTCTTACCAGAAAACATCTCTTGCTCGTAGGAAAAGAAACTGCATGTGATTCAACTCCATTTAGAACTTGGAAACAAACACTAGCTTGCCTTACAAGAAACACACTCTGCTTTTGAGAAAAGAGCACTCTTCTACTCTACTGTGTTTCCTATAGGGCCAGAACAGTGAGCTTGCTCAGAACAAAAGAACTGTGCTTCCTACACACACGGGCTATATCTAGTTCAACCCTGCATAGGAAACTGACAAGAACAGTAGATCCTCTTCAGTCCAATACACTGTACATGCTGGGAACAGACGCCAGTGCTATTTGCCCTGTGTATTGCACTGTGAGCGCAATAGTGACTCTTCTTACCAGAAAACAACTCTTGCTTGTAGAACCAGAAACTGCATGTGATTCAACTCCATTTAGGTCTGGGAAGCAAATGCTATCTCGCCTTACAACTAACACACTCTGCTTTTGAGAAAAGAGCACTGAGTTTCCTATGGGGTCCGCACAGTGAGCTTGCTAAGAACAAAAGAACTGTGCTTCCTACACACATGGCCGTATCTAGTTCAATTCTGCTTAGGAAACTGACAAGAACAGTAGATCCTCTTCAGTCCAATACACTGTACATGCTGGGAACAGACGCCAGTGCTATTTGCCCTGAGTATGACAATGGGAGCGCAATAGTGAATTTCCTTACCAGAAAACAACTCTTGCTCGTACGTCCAGAAACTGCATGTGTTTCAACTCCATTTAGGACTGGGAAACAAACGCTATCTCGCCTTACAAGAAACACACTCTGCTTTTGAGAAAAGAGCACTCTTCTACTCTATTGTGTTTCCTATAGGGCCAGAAAGTTAGTTTGCACAGAACAAAAGAACTGGGCTTCCTATACACATGCGACATATCTAGTTCAACTCTGCTCAGGAAACTGACAAGAACAGTATCTCCTCTTCAGTCCAATACACTGTACTTGATTGGAACAGACGCAAGTGCTATTTGCACTGTGTATGGCAACGGGAGCGCAATAGTGACTCTTCTTACCAAAAAACAACTCTACTCGTAGGAACAGAAACTGCATGTGATTCAACTTCATTTACGACTGGGAAACAAAAGCTAGCTTGCCTTTCAAGAAACACACTCTGCTTTTGAGAAAAGAGTACTCTTCTACTCTACTGTGTTTCCTATGGGTCCGAACAGTGAGCTTGCTCAGAACAAATGAACTGTGCTTCCTACACACACGGGCCATATCTAGCTCAAGTCTGCTTAGGAAACTGACAAGAACAGTAGCTCCTCTTCAATCAAATACATTGTATTTGCTGAGAGCAGACGCGAGTGCTATTTGCACTGTGTATGGCAATGGGAGCGCAATAGTGACTCTTCTTACCAGAAAACAACTCTTGCTCTTAGGACCAGAAACTGCATGTGATTCAACTCCATTTAGCACAGGGAAGCAAACCCTAGGTACCCTTAAACTAAACACACTCGGCTTTTGAGAAAAGAGCACTCTTCTACTCTACTGTGTTTCCTATGGGGTCCGAACAGTGAGCTTGCTCAGAACAAAAGAACTGTGCTTCTTACACACACAGGCCATATCTAGTTCAACTCTGCTTAGGAAACTAACGAGAACAGTAGCTCCTCTTCAGTCCAATACACTGTACTTACTGGGAACAGACACGAATGCAATTTGCACTGTGTATGACAATGGGAGCGCAATAGTGACTCTTCTTACCAGAAAACAACTCTTGCTCGTAGGACCAGAAACTGCATTTGATTCAATCCACTTAGGACTGGGAAACAAACGCTAGCTCGCCTTACAAGAAACAAGCTCTGCTTTTGAGAATAGGGCACATTTCTACTCTACTGTGTTTCCTATGGGGTCCAAACAGTGAGCTTGCTCAGAACAAAAGAACTGTGCTTCCTATACACACGGGCCATATCTAGTCCAACTCTGCTTAGGAAACTGACAAGAACAGTAGATCCCCTTCAGTCCAATACACTGTATTTGCTGGGAACAGACGCGAGTGCTATTTGCACTGTGTATGACAATGGGAGCCCAATAGTGACTTTTTTTTTTTTTGGTTTTTCAAGACAGGGTTTCTCTGTATAGCTTTGCGCCTTTCCTTGGACTCACTTGGTAGCCCAGGTTGGCCTCGAACTCACAGAGATCCACCTGGTTCTGCCTCCCAAGTGCTGGGATTCAAGGCGTGCGCCACCACCGCCTGGCTCAATAGTGACTTTTATTACCAGAAAAAACTCTTGCTTGTAGGACCAGAAACTGCATGTGATTCAAATCCATTTAGGACTGGGAAGCAAACACTAGCTCGCATTACAAGAAACACACTCGGCTTTTGAGAAAAAAGCACTCTTCTACTCTACTGTGTTTCCTAAGTGGTCACAACAGTGAGCTTACTCAGAACAAAAGAACTGTGCTTCCTATACACACGGGCCACATCTAGTTCAACTCTGCTAAGGAAACTGACAAGAACAGTAGCTCCTCTTCAGTCCAATACACTGTACTTGATTGGAACAGACACAAGTGCTATTTGTACTGTGTATGGCAATGGGAGCACAATAGTGACTCTTCTTACCAAAAAATAACTCTACTCTTAGGACCAGAAACTGCATGTGATTCAAATTGATTTAGGACTGGGAAACAAAAGCTAGCTCGCCTTAAAAGAAACACACTCTGCTTTTGAGAAAAGAGCACTCTTCTTCTCTACTATGTGTCCTATGGTTTTCGAACAGGGAGCTTGCTCAGAACAAAAGAACTGTGCTTCCTACACACACGGGCCATATCTAGTTCAACTCTGCTTTGGAAACTGATGAGAACAGTAGCTCCTCTTCACTCCAATACACTGTACTTACTGGAAACAGACGGGAGTGCTATTTGCACTGTGTACAGCAATTGGAGCACAATAGTGACTCTTCTTACCAGAAAACACCTCTTGCTCTTAGGACCATAAACTGCATGTGATTCAACTCCATTTAGGACTTGGAAACAAACACTAGCTCGCCTTACAAGAAACACACTCTGCTTTTGAGAAAAGAGCACTCTGCTACTCTACTGTGTTTCCTATAGGGCCAGAACAGTGAGCTTGCACAGAACAAAAGAACTGTGCTTCCTACACACACGGGCTATATTTAGTTCAACTCTGCATAGGAAACTGACAAGAACAGTAGATACTCTTCAGTCCAATACACTGTACATGCTGGGAAAAGACGCCAGTGCTATTTGCCCTGTGTATGACAATGCGAGCACAATAGTGACTCTTCTTACCAGAAAACAACTCTTGCTTGTAGGACCAGAAACTGCATGTGATTCAACTCCATTTAGGTCTGGGAAGCAAATGCTATCTCGCCTTACAAGAAAAACACTCTGCTTTTGAGAAAAGAGCACTGAGTTTCCTATAGGGTCCGCACAATGAGCTTGTTCAGAACAAAAGAGCTGTGCTTCCTAAACACACGGGCCATATCTAGTTCAACTCTGCTTAGGAAACTGACAAGAACAGTAGCTCCTCTTCAGTCCAATACTCTGTACTTGCTGGAAACAGACGTGAGTGCTATTTGTGCTGTGTATGGCAAGGGGAGCGCAATAGTGACTTTCCTTACCAGAAAACAACTCTTGCTCGTAGGACCAAAAACTGCATGTGATTAAACTCCTTTTAGGGGTGGGAAACAAACACTAGCTCACCTTACAAGAAACACACTCTGCATTTGAGAAAATAGCACTCTTCTACTCTACTGTGTTTCCTATAGGCCCAGAACAGTGAGCTTGCTCAGAACAAAAGAACTGTGCTTCCTACACACATGGCCGGATCTAGTTCAATTCTGCTTAGGAAACTGACAAGAACAGTAGATCCTCTTCAGTCCAATACACTGTACATGCTGGGAACAGAAGCCAGTGCTATTTGCCCTGTGTATGACAATGGGAGTGCAATAGTGACTCTTCTTACCAGAAAACAACTCTTGCTTGTAGGACCAGAACCTGCATATGATTCAACTCCGTTTAGGACTGGGAAACAAATGCCAGCTTGCCTTACAAGAAACACACTCTGCTTTTGAGAAAAGAGCACTTTTCTACTCTACTGTGTTTCCTATGGGGTCCAAACAGTGAGCTTTCTCAGAAAAAAGAACTGTGCTTCCTAAACACACGGGCCATATCTAGTTCAAGTCTGCTTAGGAAACTGACAAGTACAGTAGCTCCTCTTCAATCCAATACACAGTACTTGCTGGGAGCAGATGCGAGTGCTATTTGCACTGTGTATGGCAATGGGAGCGCAATAGTGACACTTCTTACCAGAAAACAACTCTTGCTCTTAGGACCAGAAACTGCATGTGATTCAACTCCATTTTCTACTGGGAAGCAAACGCTAGGTCGCCTTACACTAAACACACTCGCCTTTTGAGAAAAGAACACTCTTCTACTCTACTGTGTTTCCTATTTGGTCCGAACAGTGAGCTTGCTCAGAACAAAAGAACTGTGCTTCCTATACACACGGGCCATATCTAGTTCAACTCTGCTTAGGAAACTGACAAGAATAGTAGCTCCTCTTCAGTCCAATACACTGTACTTGATTGGAACAGACGCAAGTGTTATTTGTACTGTGTATGGCAATAGGAGCCCAATAGTGACTCTTCTTACCAAAAAATAACTCTACTCGTAGGACCGGAAACTGCATGTGATTCAAACTCATTTGGGACTGGGAAACAAACGCTAGCTCGCCTTACAAGAAACACACTCTGCTTTTGAGAAAAGAGCACTCTTCTACTCTACTGTGTTTCCTATGGGGTCTGAACAGTGAGCTTGCTCAGAACAAAAGAACTGTGCTTCCTACACACACGGGCCATATCTAGTTCAACTCTGCTTTGGAAACTGATGAGAACAGTAGCTCCTCTTCACTCCAATACACTGTACTTACTGGAAACAGACGCGAGTACTATTTGCACTGTGTACAGCAATTGGAGCACAATAGTGACTCTTCTTACCAGAAAACAACTCTTGCTCTTAGGACCATAAACTGCATTTGATTCAATCGACTTAGGACTGGGAAACAAACGCTAGCTCGCCTTACAAGAAACAAGCTCTGCTTTTGAGAATAGGGCACATTTCTACTCTACTGTGTTTCCTATGGGATCCAAACAATGAGCTTGCTCAGAACAAAAGAACTGTGCTTCCTACACACACGGGCCATATCTAGTTAAATTCTGATTAGGAAACTGACAAGAACAGTAGATCCTCTTCAGTCCAATACACTGTACTTGCTGGGAACAGAAGCCAGTGGTATTTGCACTGTGTATGACAATGGGAGCCCAATAGTGACTTTTTTTTTTTTTGGTTTTTCAAGACAGGGTTTCTCTGTGTAGCTTTGGGCCTTTCCTTGGACTCACTTGGTAGCCCAGGTTGGCCTCGAACTCACAGAGATCCACCTGGTTCTGCCTCCCAAGTGCTGGGATTAAAGGCATGCGCCACCACCGCCCGGCTCAATAGTGACTTTTATTACCAGAAAAAACTCTTGCTTGTAGGACCAGAAACTGCATGTGATTCAAATCTATTTAGGACTGGGAAGCAAACACTAGCTGGCATTACAAGGAACACACTCGGCTTTTGAGAAAAGAGCACTCTTCTACTCTACTGTGTTTCCTATGTGGTCACAACAGTGAGCTTACTCAGAACAAAAGAACTGTGCTTCCTATACACACGAGCCACATCTAGTTCAACTCTGCTTAGGAAACTGACAAGAACAGTAGCTCCTCTTCAGTCCAATACACTGTACTTGATTGGAACAGACACAAGTGCTATTTGTACTGTGTATGGCTATGGGAGCGCAATAGTGACTCTTCTTACCAAAAAATAACTCTACTCATAGGACCAGAAACTGCATGTGATTCAAATTGATTTAGGACTGGGAAACAAAAGCTAGCTCGCCTTACAAGAAACACACTCTGCTTTTGAGAAAAGAGCACTCTTCTTCTCTATTATGTGTCCTATGGGTTCCGAACAGTGAGCTTGCTCAGAACAAAAGAACTGAGCTTCCTATGCACACGGGCCATATCTAGTTCAACTCTGCTTAGGAAACTGACAAGAACAGTAGCTCCTCTTCAGTCCAATACACTGTACTTGCTGGGAACAGATGCCAGTGCTATTTGCACTGTGTTTGGCAATGGGAGCACAATAGTGACTTTCCTTACCAGAAAACAACTCTTGCGCATAGGACCAAAAAATGCATGTGATTCAACTCCATTTAGGACTGGGAAACAAACGCTAGCTCGCCTTATGAGAAACACACTCTGCTTTTGAGAAAAGAGCACTCTTCTACTCTACTGTGTTTCCTATGGGGTCCGAACAGTGAGCTTGCTCAGAACAAAAGAACTGTGCTTCTTATGCACACGGGCCATATCTAGTTCAACTCTGCTTAGGAAACTGACAAGAACAGTAGCTCCTCTTCAGTCCAATACACTGTACTTGCTGGGAACAATGCGAGTGCTATTTGCACGGTGTACGGCAATGGGAGCACAATAGTGACTCTTCTTACCAGAAAACAACTCGTGCTCTTAGTACCAGTAACTGCATGTGATTCAACTCCACTTAGGACTGGGAAACAAACACTAGCTCGCCTTACAAGAAACACACTCTGCTTTTGAGAAAAGAGCACTCTTCTACTCTACTGTGTTTCCTATGGGGTCCGAACAGTGAGCTTGCTCAGAACAAAAGAACTGTGCTTCCTATACACACGGGCCATATCTAGTCCAACTCTGCTTAGGAAACTGACAAGAACAGTAGATCCCCTTCAGTCCAATACACTGTATTTGCTGGGAACAGACGCGAGTGCTATTTGCACTGTGTATGGCATTGGGAGCGCAATAGTGACTCTTTTTACCAGAAAACAACTCTTGCTCCTAAGACCAGAAACTGCATGGGATTCAACTCCATTTAGGACTGGGAAACAAACGCTAGCTTGCCTTACAAGAAACACACTCTGCTTTTGAGAAAAGATGACTCTTCTACTCTACTATGTTTCCTAAAGGGCCAGAACAGTGAGCTTGCTCAGAACAAAAGAAATGTGCTTCATACACACACGGGCCATATCTAGTTCAACTCTGCTTAGGAACCTGACAAGAACAGTAGATCCTCTTCAGTCCAATACTCTGTACATGCTGGGAACAAATGCCAGTGCTATTTGCCCTGTGTATGACAATGGGAGCACAATAGTGACTCTTCTTACCAAAAAATAACTCTACTTGTAGGACAAGAAACTGCATGTGATTCAAATTCATTTAGGACTGGGAATCAAAAGCTAGCTCGCCTTACAAGAAACACACTCTGCTTTTGAGAAAAGAGCACTCTTCTTCTCTATTATGTGTCCTATGGGTTCCGAACAGTGAGCTTGCTCAGAACAAAAGAACTGTGCTTCCTCCACACACGGGCCATATCTAGTTCAACTCTCCTTAGGAAACTGAAAAGAACAGTAGATCCTCTTCATTCCAATACGCTGTACATGCTGGGTACAGACGCCAGTGCTATTTGCACTGTGTATGGCAATGGGAGCGCAATAGTGACTTTCCTTACCAGAAAACAACTCTTGCTCATAGGACCAAAAACTGCATGTGATTTAACTCCATTTAGGACTGGGAAACAAACGCTAGCTCGCCTTACAAGAAACACACTCTGCTTTTGAGAAAAGAGCACTCTTCTACTCTACTGTGTTTCCTATAGGGCGAGAACAGTGAGCTTGCTCAGAACAAAAGACCTGTGCTTCCTACACAAATGGCCATATCCAGTTCAATTCTGCTTAGGAAACTGACAAGAACAGTAGCTCCTCTTCAGTCCAATACACTGTACTTGCTGGGAACAGATGCGAGTGATATTTGCATTGTGTTTGGCAAAGGGAGCGCAATAGTGACTTTCCTTACCAGAAAACAACTCTTGCGCGTAGGACCAGAAACTGCATGTGATTCAACTCCATTTAGGACTGGGAAACAAACGCTAGCTCGCCTTACAAGAAACACACTCTGCTTTTGAGAAAAGGGCAATCTTCTACTCTACTGTGTTTCCTATCGGGTCCGAACGATGAGCTTGCTCAGAACAAAAGAACTGTGCTTCCTATACACACAGGCCATATCTAGTTCAACTCTGCTTAGGAAACTGACAAGAATAGTAGCTCCTCTTCATTCCAATACACTGTAATTGTTTGGAATAGACGCAAGTGTTATTTGTACTGTGTATGGCAATGGGAGCGCAATAGTGACTTTTCTTACCAAAAAATAACTCTACTCGTAGGACCGGAATCTGCATGTGATTCAAACTCATTTAGGACTGGGAAACAAAAGCTAGCTCGCCTTACAAGAAACACACTCTGCTTTTGAGAAAAGAGCACTCTTCTACTCTACTGTGTTTCCTATAGGGCCAGAACAGTGAGCTTGCTCAGAACAAAAGAACTGTGCTTCCTACACACACGGGCCATATCTAGTTCAACTCTGCTTAGGAAACTGACGAGAACAGTAGCTCCTCTTCAGTCCAATACACTGTACTTGCTGGGAACAGATGCGAGTGCAATTTGCACTGTGTACAGCAATGGGAGCACAATAGTGACTCTTCTTACCAGAAAACAACTCTTGCTCTTAGCACCAGTAACTGCATGTGATTCAACTCCACTTAGGACTGGGAAAAAAACACTAGCTCGACTTACAAGAAACACACTCTGCTTTTGAGAAAAGAGCACTCTTCTACTCTATTCTATTTCCTATGGGGTCCGAACAGTGAGCTTGCTCAGAACAAAAGAAATGTACTTCCTGCACGCATGGCCATATCTAGTTCAATTCTGCTTAGGAAACTGACAAGAACAGTAGATCCTCTTCAGTGCAATACACTGTACATGTTTGGAGAAGAAGCCAGTGCTATTTTCCCTGTGTATGGCAATGGGAGCACAGTAGTGACTCTTCTTACCAGAAAACATCTCTTGCTCGTAGGAAAAGAAACTGCATGTGATTCAACTCCATTTAGAACTTGGAAACAAACACTAGCTCGCCTTACAAGAAACACACTCTGCTTTTGAGAAAAGAGCACTCTTCTACTCTACTGTGTTTCCTATAGGGCCAGAACAGTGAGCTTGCTCAGAACAAAAGAACTGTGCTTCCTACACACACGGGCTATATCTAGTTCAACTCTGCGTAGGAAACTGACAAGAACAGTAGATCCTCTTCAGTCCAATACACTGTACATGCTGGGAACAGACGCCAGTGCTATTTGCCCTGTGTATTGCAATGTGAGCGCAATAGTGACTCTTCTTACCAGAAAACAACTCTTGCTTGTAGGACCAGAAACTGCATGTGATTCAACTCCATTTAGGTCTGGGAGGCAAATGCTATCTCGCCTTACAACTAACACACTCTGCTTTTGAGAAAAGAGCACTGAGTTTCCTATGGGGTCCGCACAGTGAGCTTGCTAAGAACAAAAGAACTGTGCTTCCTACACACACGGGCCATATCGAGTTCAACTCTGCGGAGGAAACTGACAAGAACAGTAGATCTTCTTCAGTCCAATACACTGTACAGGCTAGGAACAGACGCCAGTGCTATTTGCCCTGTGTATGACAATGCGAGCGCAATAGTGACTCTTCTTACCAGAAAACAACTCTTGCTCATAGGACCAAAAACTGTACGTGATTCAACTCAATTTAGGACTGGGAAACAAACGCTAGCTCGCCTTACAAGAAACACACTCTGCTTTTGAGAAAAGAGCACTCTTCTACTCTACTGTTTTTCCTATAGGGCCAGAACAGTGAGTTTGCTCAGAACAAAAGAACTGTGCTTCCTACAAATACGGCCATATCTAGTTCAATTATGCTTAGGAAACTGACAAGAACAGTAGATCCTCTTCAATCCAATACACTGTACTTGCTGGGAAGAGACGCGAGTGCTATTTGCACTGTGTCTGACAATGGGAGCGCAATAGTGACTTTCCTTACCAGAAAACAACTCTTGCTCGTAGGACCAAAAACAGGATGTGATTCAACTCCATTTATTACTGGGACACAAACGCTAGCTTGCCTTACAAGAAACACACTCTGCATTTGAGAAAAGAGCACTCTTCTACTCTACTGTGTTTCTTATAGGGCCAGAACAGTGAGTTTGCTCAGAACAAAAGAACTGTGCTTCATACAAATACGGCCATATCTAGTTCAATTATGCTTAGGAAACTGAAAAGAACAGTAGATCCTCTTCAGTCCAATACAGTGTACATGCTGGGAACCGACGCCAGTGTTATTTTCACTGTGATGACAATGGGAGCACAATAGTGACACTTTTTACCAGAAAACAACTCTTGCTCGTAGTACAAGAAACTGCATGTGATTCAACTCCATTTAGGACTGGGAAACAAATGCTAACTCGCTTTACAAGAAACACAAACTGCTTTTGAGAAAAGAGCACTCTTCTACTCTACTGTGTTTCCTATGGGGTCCGAACAGTGAGCTTGCTCAGAACAAAGAAGTGTGCTTCCTACACACAGGGGCAATATCTAGTTCAACTCTGCTTAGGAAACTGACAAGAACAGTAGCTCCGCTTCAGTCCAATACCCTGTACTTGCTGGGAACAGATGCGAGTGCTATTTGCACTGTGTATGGAAATGGGAGCACAATAGTGACTTTCCTTACCAGAAAACAACTCTTGCACATAGGACCAAAAACTGCATGTGATTCAACTCCATTTAGGACTGGGAAACAAACGCTAGCTCGCCTTACAAGAAACACACTCTGCTTTTGAGAAAAGAGCACTCTTCTACTCTACTGTGTCTCCTATAGGGCCAGAACAGTGAGTTTGCACAGAACAAAAGAACTGTGCTTCCTACAAATACAGCCATATCTAGTTCAATTCTGCTTAGGAAACTGACAAGAACAGTAGCTCCTCTTCAGTCCAATACACTGTACTTGCTGGGAACAGACGCGAGTGCTATTTACACTGCATATGGCAATGGGAGCACAATAGTGACTTTTTTTAACCAGAAAACACCTCTTGCTCGTAGGACCAGAAACTGCATGGGATTCAACTCCATTTAGGACTGGGAAACAAACACTAGCTCGCCTTACAAGAAACACACTCTGCTTTTGAGAAAATAGCACTCTTCTACTCTTCTGTGTTTCCTATGTGGTCCGAACAGTGAGCTTGCTCAGAACAAAAGAACTGTGCTTCCTACACACAGGGGCCATATCTAGTTCAACTAGGCTTAGGAAACTGACAAGAACAGTAGCTCCGCTTCAGTCCAATACACTGTACTTGCTGGGAACAGATGCGAGTGCTTTTTGCACTGTGTATGGAAATGGGAGCACAATAGTGACTTTCCTTACCAGAAAACAACTCTTGCACATAGGACCAAAAACTGCATGTGATTCAACTCCATTTAGGACTGGGAAACAAACGCTAGCTCGCCTTACAAGAAACACACTCTGCTTTTGAGAAAAGAGCACTCTTCTACTCTACTGTGTCTCCTATAGGGCCAGAACAGTGAGTTTGCTCAGAACAAAAGAACTGTGCTTCCTACAAATACGGCCATATCTAGTTCAATTCTGCTTAGGAAACTGACAAGAACAGTAGCTCCTCTTCAGTCCAATACACTGTACTTGCTGGGAACAGACGCGAGTGCTATTTACACTGTATATGGCAATGGGAGCGCAATAGTGACTCTTCTTACCAGAAAACAACTCTTGCTTGTAGGACAAGAAACTGCATGTGATTCAACTCCATTTAGGACTGGGAAACAAATGCTAGCTCGCCTTACAAGAAACACACTCTGCTTTTGAGAAAAGAGCACTCTTCTACTCTACTGTGTTTACTATGGGGTCCGAACAGTGAGCTTGCTCAGAACAAAAGAACTGTGCTTCCTACACACATGGGCCATATCTAGTTCAACTCTGCTTAAGAAAATGACAAGAACAGTAGCTCCTCTATAGTCCAATACACTGTACTTGCTGGGAACAGACGCGAGTGCTATTTGCACTGTGTATGGCAATGGGAGCGCAAGAGTGACTTTCCTTACCAGAAAACAACTCTTGCTCGTAGGACCAAAAACTGCATGTGATTCAACTCCATTTAGGACTGGGAAACAAACACTAGCTCGCCTTACAAGAAACACACTGTGTTTTTGAGAAAAGAGCAGTCTTCTATTCTCCTGTGGTTCATATGGGGTCCGAACATTGAGCTTTCTCAGAACAGAAGAACTGTGCTTCCTACACACACGGGCCATATGTAGTTCGCTCTGCTTAGGAAACTGACAAGAACAGTAGCTCCTCTTCAGTCCAATACACTGTACTTACTGGGAACATACACGACTGCTATTTGAACTGTGTATGGCAATGGGAGCGCAATAGAAACTTTCCTTACCAGAAAACAACTCTTGCTCGTAGGACCAAAAACTGTATGTGATTCAACTCCATTTAGGACTGGGAAAAAAACACTAGCTCGCCTTACAAGAAACACACTCTGCTTTTGAGAAAAGAGCACTCTTCTACTCTAATGTGTTTTCTATTTGGTCCGAATATTGAGCTTGCTCAGAACAAAAGAACTGTGCTTCCTACACACAGGGGCCATATCTAGTTCAGCTCTCCTTAGGAAACTGACAAGAACAATAGCTCCGCTTCAGTCCAATACACTGTACTTGCTGGGAACAGACGCCAGTGCTATTTGCCCTGTTTATGACAATGGGAGCGTAATAGTGACTCTTCTTACCAGAAAACAACTCTTGCTCGTAGGACCAGAAACTGCATGGGATTCAACTCCATTTCTGACTGGAAAACAAACACTAGCTCGCATTACAAGAAACACACTCTCCTTTTGAGAAAAGAGCATTCTTCTACTCTACTGTGTTTCCTATAGGGCCAGAACAGTGAGTTTGTTCAGAACAAAAGAACTGTGCTTCCTACAAATACGGCCTTATCTAGTTCAATTCTGCTTAGGAAACTGACAAGAAACTGAAGATCCTCTTCAGTCTAATACACTGTACTTGCTGGGAACAGACGCGAGTGCTATTTGCACTGTGTATGGCATTGGGAGCACAATAGTGACCCTCCTTACCAGAAAACAACTCTTGATCGTAGGACCAAAAACTGCATGGGATTCAATTCCATTTCTGACTGGGAAACAAACACTAGCTCGCCTTACAAGAAACACACTCTGCTTTTGAGAAAAGAGAACTCTTCTATTCTACTGTGTTTCCTAGGGGGTCCGAACATTGTGCTTGCTAAGAACAAAAGAACAGTGCTTCCTACACACAGGGGCCATATCTAGTTCAACTCTGCTTAGGAAACTGCCAAGAACAGTAGCTCCGCTTCAGTCCAATACACTGTACTTGCTGGGAACAGACGCGAGTGCTATTTGCACTGTGTATGGCAATGGGCGTGCAAGAGTGACTTTCCTTACCAGAAAACAACTCTTGCTCATAGGACCAAAAACTGCATGTGATTCAACTCCATTTAGGACTGGGAAACAAACGCTAGCTCGCCTTACAAGAAACACACTCTGCTTTTGAGAAAAGAGCACTCTTCTACTCTACTGTTTTTCCTATAGGGCCAGAACAGTGAGTTTGCTCAGAACAAAAGAACTGTGCTTCCTACAAATACGGCCATATCTAGTTCAATTATGCTTAGGAAACTGACAAGAACAGTAGATCCTCTTCAATCCAATACACTGTACTTGCTGGGAAGAGACGCGAGTGCTATTTGCACTGTGTCTGACAATGGGAGCGCAATAGTGACTTTCCTTACCAGAAAACAACTCTTGCTCGTAGGACCAAAAACAGGATGTGATTCAACTCCATTTATTACTGGGACACAAACGCTAGCTTGCCTTACAAGAAACACACTCTGCATTTGAGAAAAGAGCACTCTTCTACTCTACTGTGTTTCTTATAGGGCCAGAACAGTGAGTTTGCTCAGAACAAAAGAACTGTGCTTCATACAAATACGGCCATATCTAGTTCAATTATGCTTAGGAAACTGAAAAGAACAGTAGATCCTCTTCAGTCCAATACAGTGTACATGCTGGGAACCGACGCCAGTGTTATTTTCACTGTGATGACAATGGGAGCACAATAGTGACACTTTTTACCAGAAAACAACTCTTGCTCGTAGTACAAGAAACTGCATGTGATTCAACTCCATTTAGGACTGGGAAACAAATGCTAACTCGCTTTACAAGAAACACAAACTGCTTTTGAGAAAAGAGCACTCTTCTACTCTACTGTGTTTCCTATGGGGTCCGAACAGTGAGCTTGCTCAGAACAAAGAAGTGTGCTTCCTACACACAGGGGCAATATCTAGTTCAACTCTGCTTAGGAAACTGACAAGAACAGTAGCTCCGCTTCAGTCCAATACCCTGTACTTGCTGGGAACAGATGCGAGTGCTATTTGCACTGTGTATGGAAATGGGAGCACAATAGTGACTTTCCTTACCAGAAAACAACTCTTGCACATAGGACCAAAAACTGCATGTGATTCAACTCCATTTAGGACTGGGAAACAAACGCTAGCTCGCCTTACAAGAAACACACTCTGCTTTTGAGAAAAGAGCACTCTTCTACTCTACTGTGTCTCCTATAGGGCCAGAACAGTGAGTTTGCACAGAACAAAAGAACTGTGCTTCCTACAAATACAGCCATATCTAGTTCAATTCTGCTTAGGAAACTGACAAGAACAGTAGCTCCTCTTCAGTCCAATACACTGTACTTGCTGGGAACAGACGCGAGTGCTATTTACACTGCATATGGCAATGGGAGCACAATAGTGACTTTTTTTAACCAGAAAACACCTCTTGCTCGTAGGACCAGAAACTGCATGGGATTCAACTCCATTTAGGACTGGGAAACAAACACTAGCTCGCCTTACAAGAAACACACTCTGCTTTTGAGAAAATAGCACTCTTCTACTCTTCTGTGTTTCCTATGTGGTCCGAACAGTGAGCTTGCTCAGAACAAAAGAACTGTGCTTCCTACACACAGGGGCCATATCTAGTTCAACTAGGCTTAGGAAACTGACAAGAACAGTAGCTCCGCTTCAGTCCAATACACTGTACTTGCTGGGAACAGATGCGAGTGCTTTTTGCACTGTGTATGGAAATGGGAGCACAATAGTGACTTTCCTTACCAGAAAACAACTCTTGCACATAGGACCAAAAACTGCATGTGATTCAACTCCATTTAGGACTGGGAAACAAACGCTAGCTCGCCTTACAAGAAACACACTCTGCTTTTGAGAAAAGAGCACTCTTCTACTCTACTGTGTCTCCTATAGGGCCAGAACAGTGAGTTTGCTCAGAACAAAAGAACTGTGCTTCCTACAAATACGGCCATATCTAGTTCAATTCTGCTTAGGAAACTGACAAGAACAGTAGCTCCTCTTCAGTCCAATACACTGTACTTGCTGGGAACAGACGCGAGTGCTATTTACACTGTATATGGCAATGGGAGCGCAATAGTGACTCTTCTTACCAGAAAACAACTCTTGCTTGTAGGACAAGAAACTGCATGTGATTCAACTCCATTTAGGACTGGGAAACAAATGCTAGCTCGCCTTACAAGAAACACACTCTGCTTTTGAGAAAAGAGCACTCTTCTACTCTACTGTGTTTACTATGGGGTCCGAACAGTGAGCTTGCTCAGAACAAAAGAACTGTGCTTCCTACACACATGGGCCATATCTAGTTCAACTCTGCTTAAGAAAATGACAAGAACAGTAGCTCCTCTATAGTCCAATACACTGTACTTGCTGGGAACAGACGCGAGTGCTATTTGCACTGTGTATGGCAATGGGAGCGCAAGAGTGACTTTCCTTACCAGAAAACAACTCTTGCTCGTAGGACCAAAAACTGCATGTGATTCAACTCCATTTAGGACTGGGAAACAAACACTAGCTCGCCTTACAAGAAACACACTGTGTTTTTGAGAAAAGAGCAGTCTTCTATTCTCCTGTGGTTCATATGGGGTCCGAACATTGAGCTTTCTCAGAACAGAAGAACTGTGCTTCCTACACACACGGGCCATATGTAGTTCGCTCTGCTTAGGAAACTGACAAGAACAGTAGCTCCTCTTCAGTCCAATACACTGTACTTACTGGGAACATACACGACTGCTATTTGAACTGTGTATGGCAATGGGAGCGCAATAGAAACTTTCCTTACCAGAAAACAACTCTTGCTCGTAGGACCAAAAACTGTATGTGATTCAACTCCATTTAGGACTGGGAAAAAAACACTAGCTCGCCTTACAAGAAACACACTCTGCTTTTGAGAAAAGAGCACTCTTCTACTCTAATGTGTTTTCTATTTGGTCCGAATATTGAGCTTGCTCAGAACAAAAGAACTGTGCTTCCTACACACAGGGGCCATATCTAGTTCAGCTCTCCTTAGGAAACTGACAAGAACAATAGCTCCGCTTCAGTCCAATACACTGTACTTGCTGGGAACAGACGCCAGTGCTATTTGCCCTGTTTATGACAATGGGAGCGTAATAGTGACTCTTCTTACCAGAAAACAACTCTTGCTCGTAGGACCAGAAACTGCATGGGATTCAACTCCATTTCTGACTGGAAAACAAACACTAGCTCGCATTACAAGAAACACACTCTCCTTTTGAGAAAAGAGCATTCTTCTACTCTACTGTGTTTCCTATAGGGCCAGAACAGTGAGTTTGTTCAGAACAAAAGAACTGTGCTTCCTACAAATACGGCCTTATCTAGTTCAATTCTGCTTAGGAAACTGACAAGAAACTGAAGATCCTCTTCAGTCTAATACACTGTACTTGCTGGGAACAGACGCGAGTGCTATTTGCACTGTGTATGGCATTGGGAGCACAATAGTGACCCTCCTTACCAGAAAACAACTCTTGATCGTAGGACCAAAAACTGCATGGGATTCAATTCCATTTCTGACTGGGAAACAAACACTAGCTCGCCTTACAAGAAACACACTCTGCTTTTGAGAAAAGAGAACTCTTCTATTCTACTGTGTTTCCTAGGGGGTCCGAACATTGTGCTTGCTAAGAACAAAAGAACAGTGCTTCCTACACACAGGGGCCATATCTAGTTCAACTCTGCTTAGGAAACTGCCAAGAACAGTAGCTCCGCTTCAGTCCAATACACTGTACTTGCTGGGAACAGACGCGAGTGCTATTTGCACTGTGTATGGCAATGGGCGTGCAAGAGTGACTTTCCTTACCAGAAAACAACTCTTGCTCATAGGACCAAAAACTGCATGTGATTCAACTCCATTTAGGACTGGGAAACAAACGCTAGCTCGCCTTACAAGAAACACACTCTGCTTTTGAGAAAAGAGCACTCTTCTACTCTACTGTTTTTCCTATAGGGCCAGAACAGTGAGTTTGCTCAGAACAAAAGAACTGTGCTTCCTACAAATAAGGCCATTACTAGTTCAATTATGCTTAGGAAACTGACAAGAACAGTAGATCCTCTTCAGTCCAATACACTGTTCTTGCTGGGAAGAGACGCGAGTGCTATTTGCACTGTGTCTGACAATGGGAGCGCAATAGTGACTTTCCTTACCAGAAAACAACTCTTGCTCATAGGACCAAAAACAGGATGTGATTCAACTCCATTTATTACTGGGAAACAAACGCTAGCTTGCCTTACAAGAAACACACTCTGCTTTTGAGAAAAGAGCACTCTTCTACTCTACTGTGTTTCCTAGGGGGTCCGAACAGTGAGCTTGCTCAGAACAAAAGAACAGTGCTTCCTCCACACAGGGGCCATATCTAGTTCAACTCTGCTTAGCAAACTGACAAGAACAGTAGCTCCGCTTCAGTCCAATACACTGTACTTGCTGGGAACAGACGCGAGTGCTATTTGCACTGTGTATCGCAATGGGAACGCAAGAGTGACTTTCTTTACTAGAAAACAACTCTTGATCATAGGACCAAAAACTGCATGTGATTCAACTCCATTTAGGACTTGGAAACAAAGGCTAGCTCGCCTTACAAGAAACACACTCTGCTTTTGAGAAAAGAGCACTCTTCTACTCTACTGTGTTTCTTATAAGGCCAGAACAGTGAGTTTGCTCAGAACAAAAGAACTGTGCTTCATACAAATACGGCCATATCTAGTTCAATTATGCTTAGGAAACTGAAAAGAACAGTAGATCCTCTTCAGTCCAATACAATTTACATGCTGGGAACAGACGTGAGTGTTATTTTCACTGTGATGACAATGGGAGCGCAATAGTGACTCTTCTTACCAGAAAACATCTCTTGCTCGTAGGACCAGAAATTGCATGTGATTCAACTCCATTTAGGACTGGGAAACAAACGCTAGCTCGCCTTACAAGAAACACACTCTGCTTTTGAGAAAAGAGCACTCTTCTACTCTACTGTGTATCCTACGGTGTCCGAACAGTGAGCTTGCTCAGAACAACAGAACTGTGCTTCCTCCACACACGGGCCATATCTAGTTCAACTCTGCTTAGGAACCTGACAAGAACAGTAGCTCCACTTCAGTCCAATACACTGTACATGCAGGGAACAGACGCCAGTGCTATTTGTCCTCTGTATGACAATGGGAGCGCAATAGTGACTCTTCTTATCAGAAAACACCTCTTGCTCGTAGGACCAGAAACTGCATGGGGTTTAACTCCATTTCTGACTAGGAAACAAACACTAGCTCGCCTTACAAGAAACACACTCTGCTTTTGAGAAAAGAGCACTCTTCTACTCTACTGTATTTCCTATGTGGTCCGAACAGTGAGCTTGCTCAGAACAAAAGAAATGTGCTTCCTACACACAGGGGCCATATCTAGTTCAACTCTGCTTAGGAAACTGACAAGAATAGTAGCTCCGCTTCCGTCCAATACACTGTACTTGCTGGGAACAGACATGAGTGCTATTTGCACTGTGTATGGCAATGGGAGCGCAAGAGTGACTTTCCTTCCCAGAAAACAACTCTTGCTCATAGGACCAAAAACTGCATGTGATTCAACTCCATTTAGGACTGGGAAACAAACGCTAGCTCACCTTACAAGAAACACACTCTGCTTTTGAGAAAAGAGCACTCTTCTACTCTACTGTGTTTCCTAGGGGGTCCGAACAGTGAGCTTGCTCAGAACAAAAGAACAGTGCTTCCTACACACAGGGGCCATATCTAGTTCAACTCTGCTTAGCAAACTGACAAGAACAGTAGCTCCGCTTCAGTCCAATACACCGTACTTGCTGGGAAAAGACGTGAGTGCTATTTGCACACTGTATGGCAATGGGAGCGCAAGAGTGACTTTCCTTCCCAGAAAACAACTCTTGCTCATAGGACCAAAAACTGCATGTGATTCAACTCCATTTAGGACTGGGAAACAAATGCTAGTTCGCCTTACAAGAAACACACTCTGCTTTTGAGAAAAGAGCACTCTTCTACTCTACTGTGTTTCCTATAGGGCCAGAACAGTGAGCTTGCTCAGAACAAAAGAACTGTGCTTCCTACAAATACGGCCATATCTAGTTCAATTATGCTTAGGAAACTGAAAAGAACAGTAGATCCTCTTCAGTCCAATACAGTGTACATGGTGGGAACAGACTCCAGTGTTATTTGCCCTGTGAATGACAATGGGAGCACAATAGTGACTCTTCTTGCCAGAAAACAACTCTTGCTCATAGGTCAAGAAACTGCATGTGATTCAACTCCATTTAGGACTGGGAAACAAATGCTAGCTCGCTTTACAAGAAACACACTCTGCTTTTGAGAAAAGAGCACTCTTCTACTCAACTGTGTTTCCTATGGGGTCCAAACAGTGAGCTTGCTCAGAAAAAAGAACTGTGCTTCCTACACACTGGGGCCATATCTAGTTCAACTCTGCTTAGGAAACTGACAAGAATGGTAGCTCCTCTTCAGTCCAATACACTGTAATAGCTGGGAACAGACGCGAGTGCTATTTGCACTGTGTATGGCAATAGGAGCACAATAGTGACTCTTCTTATTGGAAAACACGTCTTGCTGGTAGGACCAGAAACTGCATGGGATTCAACTCCATTTCTGACTGGGAAACAAACACTAGCTCGCCTTATAAGAAACACACTCTGCTTTTGAGAAAAGAGCACTCTTCTACTCTAATGTGTTTTCTATGGGGTCCGAAAAGTGAGCTTGCTCAGAACAAAAGAAATGTGCTTCCTACACACAGGGGCCATATCTAGTTCAACTCTGCTTAGGAAACTGACAAGAACAGTAGCTCCGATTCAGTCCAATACACTGTACTTGCTGGGAACAGATGCCAGTGCTATTTGCCCTGTTTATGACAATGGGAGCGCAATAGTGACTCTTCTTACCAGAAAACATCTCTTGCTCGTAGGACCAGAAACTGCATGTATTTCAAATCCATTTAGGACTGGGAAACAAACGCTAGCTCGCCTTACAAGAAACACACTCTGCTTTTGAGAAAAGAGCACACTTCTACTCTACTGTTTTTCTTATAGGGCCAGAACAGTGAGTTTGCTCAGAACAAAAGAACTGTGATTCCTACAAATACGGCCATATCTAGTTCAATTCTGCTTATGAAACTGACAAGAACAGTAGATCCTCTTCAGTCCAATACAATGTACATGCTGGGAACAGACGCCAGTGCTATTTGCCCTGTGTATGACAATGGGAGCACAATAGTGACTCTTCTTACCAGAAAACATCTCTTGCTCCTAGGACAAGAAACTGCATGTGACTCAACTCCATTTAGGACTGGGAAACAAACGCTAGCTCGCCTTACAAGAAACACACTCTGCTTTTGAGAAAAGAGCACTATTCTACTCTACTGTGTATCCTACGGTGTCCGAACAGTGAGCTTGCTCAGAACAACAGAACTGTGCTTCCTCCACACACGGGCCATATCTAGTTCAACTCTGCTTAGGAACCTGACAAGAACAGTAGCTCCACTTCAGTCCAATACACTGTACATGCAGGGAACAGACGCCAGTGCTATTTGTCCTCTGTATGACAATGGGAGCGCAATAGTGACTCTTCTTATCAGAAAACACCTCTTGCTCGTAGGACCAGAAACTGCATGGGGTTCAACTCCATTTCTGACTTTGAAACAAACACTAGCTCTCCTTACAAGAAACACACTCTGCTTTTGAGAAAAGAGCACTCTTCTACTCTACTGTATTTCCTATGTGGTCCGAACAGTGAGCTTGCTCACAACAAAAGAAATGAGCTTCCTACACACAGGGGCCATATCTAGTTCAACTCTGCTTGGGAAACTGACAAGAATAGTAGCTCCGCTTCAGTCCAATACACTGTACTTGCTGGGAACAGACGTGAGTGCTATTTGCACTGTGTATGGCAATGGGAGCGCAAGAGTGACTTTCCTTCCCAGAAAACAACTCTTGCTCATAGGACCAAAAACTGCATGTGATTCAACTCCATTTAGGACTGGGAAACAAATGCTAGCTCGCCTTACAAGAAACACACTCTGCTTTTGAGAAAAGAGCACTCTTCTACTCTACTGTGTTTCCTATAGGGCCAGAACAGTGAGCTTGCTCAGAACAAAAGAACTGTGCTTCCTACAAATACGGCCATATCTAGTTCAATTATGCTTAGGAAACTAAAAAGAACAGTAGATCCTCTTCAGTCCAATACAGTGTACATGGTGGGAACAGACTCCAGTGTTATTTGCCCTGTGAATGACAATGGGAGCACAATAGTGACTCTTCTTGCCAGAAAACAACTCTTGCTCGTAGGACAAGAAACTGCATGTGATTCAACTCCATTTAGGACTGGGAAACAAATGCTAGCTCGCTTTACAAGAAACACACTCTGCTTTTGAGAAAAGAGCACTCTTCTACTCAACTGTGTTTCCTATGGGGTCCAAACAGTGAGCTTGCTCAGAACAAAAGAACTGTGCTTCCTACACACAGGGGCCATATCTAGTTCAACTCTGCTTAGGAAACTGACAAGAATGGTAGCTCCTCTTCAGTCCAATACACTGTACTTGCTGGGAACAGACGCCAGTGCTATTTTCACTGTGTATGGCAATGCGAGCACAATAATGACTTTCCTTACCAGAAAACAACTCTTGCTCATAGGACCAAAAACTGCATGTGATTCAAATCCATTTCTGACTGGGAAACAAACACTAGCTCGCATTACAAGAAACACACTCTGCTTTTGAGAAAAGAGCACTCTTCTACTCTACTGTATTTCCTATGTGGTCCGAACAGTGAGCTTGCTCAGAACAAAAGAAATGTGCTTCCTACACACAGGGTCCATATCTAGTTCAACTCTGCTTAGGAAACTGACAAGAACAGTAGCTCCTCTTCAGTCCAATACACTGTAATAGCTGGGAACAGACACGAGTGCTATTTGCACTGTGTATGGCAATAGGAGCACAATAGTGACTCTTCTTATCGGAAAACACCTCTTGCTGGTAGGACCAGAAACTGCATGGGATTCAACTCCATTTCTGACTGGGAAACAAACACTAGCTCGCCTTATAAGAAACACACTCTGCTTTTGAGAAAAGAGCACTCTTCTACTCTAATGTGTTTTCTATGGGGTCCGAAAAGTGAGCTTGTTCAGAACAAAAGAAATGTGCTTCCTACACACAGGGGCCATATCTAGTTCAACTCTGCTTAGGAAACTGACAAGAACAGTAGCTCCGATTCAGTCCAATACACTGTACTTGCTGGGAACAGATGCCAGTGCTATTTGCCCTGTATGACAATGGGAGCGCAATAGTGACTCTTCTTACCAGAAAACATCTCTTGCTCGTAGGACCAGAAACTGCATGTATTTCAAATCCATTTAGGACTGGGAAACAAGTGCTAGTTCGCCTTACAAGAAACACACTCTGCTTTTGAGAAAAGAGCACTCTTCTACTCTACTGTGTTTCCTATAGGGCCAGAACAATGAGCTTGCTCAGAACAAAAGAACTGTGCTTCCTACAAATACGGCCATATCTAGTTCAATTATGCTTAGGAAACTGAAAAGAACAGTAGATCCTCTTCAGTCCAATACAGTGTACATGGTGGGAACAGACTCCAGTGTTATTTGCCCTGTGAATGACAATGGGAGCACAATAGTGACTCTTCTTGCCAGAAAACAACTCTTGCTCGTAGGACAAGAAACTGCATGTGATTCAACTCCATTTAGGACTGGGAAACAAATGCTAGCTCGCTTTACAAGAAACACACTCTGCTTTTGAGAAAAGAGCACTCTTCTACTCAACTGTGTTTCCTATGGGGTCCAAACAGTGAGCTTGCTCAGAAAAAAGAACTGTGCTTCCTACACACAGGGGCCATATCTAGTTCAACTCTGCTTAGGAAACTGACAAGAATGGTAGCTCCTCTTCATCCAATACACTGTAATAGCTGGGAACAGACGCGAGTGCTATTTGCACTGTGTATGGCATTGGGAGCACAATAGTGACCCTCCTTACCAGAAAACAACTCTTGATCGTAGGACCAAAAACTGCATGGGATTCAATTCCATTTCTGACTGGGAAACAAACACTAGCTCGCCTTACAAGAAACACACTCTGCTTTTGAGAAAAGAGAACTCTTCTATTCTACTGTGTTTCCTAGGTGGTCCGAACATTGTGCTTGCTCAGAACAAAAGAACAGTGCTTCCTACACACAGGGGCCATATCTAGTTCAACTCTGCTTAGGAAACTGCCAAGAACAGTAGCTCCGCTTCAGTCCAATACACTGTACTTGCTGGGAACAGACGCGAGTGCTATTTGCACTGTGTATGGCAATGGGAGTGCAAGAGTGACTTTCCTTACCAGAAAACAACTCTTGCTCATAGGACCAAAAACTGCATGTGATTCAACTCCATTTAGGACTGGGAAACAAACGCTAGCTCGCCTTACAAGAAACACACTCTGCTTTTGAGAAAAGAGCACTCTTCTACTCTACTGTTTTTCCTATAGGGCCAGAACAGTGAGTTTGCTCAGAAGAAAAGAACTGTGCTTCCTACAAATAAGGCCATATCTAGTTCAATTATGCTTAGGCAACTGACAAGAACAGTAGATCCTCTTCAGTCCAATACACTGTACTTGCTGGGAAGAGACGCGAGTGCTATTTGCACTGTGTCTGACAATGGGAGCGCAATAGTGACTTTCCTTACCAGAAAACAACTCTTGCTCATAGGACCAAAAACAGGATGTGATTCAACTCCATTTATTACTGGGAAACAAACGCTAGCTTGCCTTACAAGAAACACACTCTGCTTTTGAGAAAAGAGCACTCTTCTACTCTACTGTGTTTCCTAGGGGGTCCGAACAGTGAGCTTGCTCAGAACAAAAGAACAGTGCTTCCTCCACACAGGGGCCATATCTAGTTCAACTCTGCTTAGCAAACTGACAAGAACAGTAGCTCCGCTTCAGTCCAATACACTGTACTTGCTGGGAACAGACGCGAGTGCTATTTGCACTGTGTATCGCAATGGGAACGCAAGAGTGACTTTCTTTACTAGAAAACAACTCTTGATCATAGGACCAAAAACTGCATGTGATTCAACTCCATTTAGGACTTGGAAACAAAGGCTAGCTCGCCTTACAAGAAACACACTCTGCTTTTGAGAAAAGAGCACTCTTCTACTCTACTGTGTTTCTTATAAGGCCAGAACAGTGAGTTTGCTCAGAACAAAAGAACTGTGCATCATACAAATACGGCCATATCTAGTTCAATTATGCTTAGGAAACTGAAAAGAACAGTAGATCCTCTTCAGTCCAATACAATGTACATGCTGGGAACAGACGCCAGTGCTATTTGCCCTGTGTATGACAATGGGAGCACAATAGTGACTCTTCTTACCAGAAAACATCTCTTGCTCCTAGGACAAGAAACTGCATGTGACTCAACTCCATTTAGGACTGGGAAACAAACGCTAGCTCGCCTTACAAGAAACACACTCTGCTTTTGAGAAAAGAGCACTCTTCTACTCTACTGTGTATCCTATGGTGTCCGAACAATGAGCTTGCTCAGAACAACAGAACTGTGCTTCCTCCACACACGGGCCATATCTAGTTCAACTCTGCTTAGGAACCTGACAAGAACAGTAGCTCCACTTCAGTCCAATACACTGTACATGCAGGGAACAGACGCCAGTGCTATTTGTCCTCTGTATGACAATGGGAGCGCAATAGTGACTCTTCTTATCAGAAAACAACTCTTGCTCGTAGGACCAGAAACTGCATGGGGTTCAACTCCATTTCTGACTGGGAAACAAACACTAGCTCGCCTTACAAGAAACACACTCTGCTTTTGAGAAAAGAGCACTCTTCTACTCTACTGTATTTCCTATGTGGTCCGAACAGTGAGCTTGCTCAGAACAAAAGAAATGAGCTTCCTACACACAGGGGCCATATCTAGTTCAACTCTGCTTAGGAAACTGACAAGAATAGTAGCTCCGCTTCAGTCCAATACACTGTACTTGCTGGGAACAGACGTGAGTGCTATTTGCACTGTGTATGGCAATGGGAGCGCAAGAGTGACTTTCCTTCCCAGAAAACAACTCTTGCTCATAGGACCAAAAACTGCATGTGATTCAACTCCATTTAGGACTGGGAAACAAATGCTAGCTCGCCTTACAAGAAACACACTCTGCTTTTGAGAAAAGAGCACTCTTCTACTCTACTGTATTTCCTATATGGCCAGAACAGTGAGCTTGCTCAGAACAAAAGAACTGTGCTTCCTACAAATACGGCCATATCTAGTTCAATTATGCTTAGGAAACTGAGAAGAACAGTAGATCCTCTTCAGTCCAATACAGTGTACATGGTGGGAACAGACTCCAGTGTTATTTGCCCTGTGAATGACAATGGGAGCACAATAGTGACTCTTCTTGCCAGAAAACAACTCTTGCTCGTAGGACAAGAAACGGCATGTGATTCAACTCCATTTAGGACTGGGAAACAAATGCTAGCTCGCTTTACAAGAAACACACTCTGCTTTTGAGAAAAGAGCACTCTTCTACTCAACTGTGTTTCCTATGGGGTCCAAACAGTGAGCTTGCTCAGAACAAAAGAACTGTGCTTCCTACACACAGGGGCCATATCTAGTTCAACTCTGCTTAGGAAACTGACAAGAATGGTAGCTCCTCTTCAGTCCAATACACTGTACTTGCTGGGAACAGACGCCAGTGCTATTTTCACTGTGTATGGCAATGCGAGCACAATAATGACTTTCCTTACCAGAAAACAACTCTTGCTCATAGGACCAAAAACTGCATGTGATTCAAATCCATTTCTGACTGGGAAACAAACACTAGCTCGCATTACAAGAAACACACTCTGCTTTTGAGAAAAGAGCACTCTTCTACTCTACTGTATTTCCTATGTGGTCCGAACAGTGAGCTTGCTCAGAACAAAAGAAATGTGCTTCCTACACACAGGGTCCATATCTAGTTCAACTCTGCTTAGGAAACTGACAAGAACAGTAGCTCCTCTTCAGTCCAATACACTGTAATAGCTGGGAACAGACACGAGTGCTATTTGCACTGTGTATGGCAATAGGAGCACAATAGTGACTCTTCTTATCGGAAAACACCTCTTGCTGGTAGGACCAGAAACTGCATGGGATTCAACTCCATTTCTGACTGGGAAACAAACACTAGCTCGCCTTATAAGAAACACACTCTGCTTTTGAGAAAAGAGCACTCTTCTACTCTAATGTGTTTTCTATGGGGTCCGAAAAGTGAGCTTGTTCAGAACAAAAGAAATGTGCTTCCTACACACAGGGGCCATATCTAGTTCAACTCTGCTTAGGAAACTGACAAGAACAGTAGCTCCGATTCAGTCCAATACACTGTACTTGCTGGGAACAGATGCCAGTGCTATTTGCCCTGTTTATGACAATGGGAGCGCAATAGTGACTCTTCTTACCAGAAAACATCTCTTGCTCGTAGGACCAGAAACTGCATGTATTTCAAATCCATTTAGGACTGGGAAACAAACGCTAGCTCGCATTACAAGAAACACACTCTGCTTTTGAGAAAAGAGCACACTTCTACTCTACTGTTTTTCCTATAGGGCCAGAACAGTGAGTTTGCTCAGAACAAAAGAACTGTGATTCCTACAAATACGGCCATATCTAGTTCAATTCTGCTTACGAAACTGACAAGAACAGTAGATCCTCTTCAGTCCAATACAATTTACATGCTGGGAACAGACGCCAGTGCTATTTGCCCTGTGTATGACAATGGGAGCACAATAGTGACTCTTCTTACCAGAAAACATCTCTTGCTCCTAGGACAAGAAACTGCATGTGATTCAACTCCATTTAGGACTGGGAAACAAACGCTAGCTCGCCTTACAAGAAACACACTCTGCTTTTGAGAAAAGAGCACTCTTCTACTCTACTGTGTATCCTACGGTGTCCGAACAGTGAGCTTGCTCAGAACAACAGAACTGTGCTTCCTCCACACACGGGCCATATCTAGTTCAACTCTGCTTAGGAACCTGACAAGAACAGTAGCTCCACTTCAGTCCAATACACTGTACATGCAGGGAACAGACGCCAGTGCTATTTGTCCTCTGTATGACAATGGGAGCGCAATAGTGACTCTTCTTATCAGAAAACACCTCTTGCTCGTAGGACCAGAAACTGCATGGGGTTCAACTCCATTTCTGACTGGGAAACAAACACTAGCTCGCCTTACAAGAAACACACTCTGCTTTTGAGAAAAGAGCACTCTTCTACTCTACTGTATTTCCTATGTGGTCCGAACAGTGAGCTTGCTCAGAACAAAAGAAATGTGCTTCCTACACACAGGGGCCATATCTAGTTCAACTCTGCTTAGGAAACTGACAAGAATAGTAGCTCCGCTTCAGTCCAATACACTGTACTTGCTGGGAACAGACGTGAGTGCTATTTGCACTGTGTATGGTAATGGGAGCGCAAGAGTGACTTTCCTTCCCAGAAAACAACTCTTGCTCATAGGACCAAAAACTGCATGTGATTCAACTCCATTTAGGACTGGGAAACAAGTGCTAGTTCGCCTTACAAGAAACACACTCTGCTTTTGAGAAAAGAGCACTCTTCTACTCTACTGTGTTTCCTATAGGGCCAGAACAGTGAGCTTGCTCAGAACAAAAGAACTGTGCTTCCTACAAATACGGCCATATCTAGTTCAATTATGCTTAGGAAACTGAAAAGAACAGTAGATCCTCTTCAGTCCAATACAGTGTACATGGTGGGAACAGACTCCAGTGTTATTTGCCCTGTGAATGACAATGGGAGCACAATAGTGACTCTTCTTGCCAGAAAACAACTCTTGCTCGTAGGACAAGAAACTGCATGTGATTCAACTCCATTTAGGACTGGGAAACAAATGCTAGCTCGCTTTACAAGAAACACACTCTGCTTTTGAGAAAAGAGCACTCTTCTACTCAACTGTGTTTCCTATGGGGTCCAAACAGTGAGCTTGCTCAGAAAAAAGAACTGTGCTTCCTACACACAGGGGCCATATCTAGTTCAACTCTGCTTAGGAAACTGACAAGAATGGTAGCTCCTCTTCAGTCCAATACACTGTAATAGCTGGGAACAGACGCGAGTGCTATTTGCACTGTGTATGGCATTGGGAGCACAATAGTGACCCTCCTTACCAGAAAACAACTCTTGATCGTAGGACCAAAAACTGCATGGGATTCAATTCCATTTCTGACTGGGAAACAAACACTAGCTCGCCTTACAAGAAACACACTCTGCTTTTGAGAAAAGAGAACTCTTCTATTCTACTGTGTTTCCTAGGTGGTCCGAACATTGTGCTTGCTCAGAACAAAAGAACAGTGCTTCCTACACACAGGGGCCATATCTAGTTCAACTCTGCTTAGGAAACTGCCAAGAACAGTAGCTCCGCTTCAGTCCAATACACTGTACTTGCTGGGAACAGACGCGAGTGCTATTTGCACTGTGTATGGCAATGGGAGTGCAAGAGTGACTTTCCTTACCAGAAAACAACTCTTGCTCATAGGACCAAAAACTGCATGTGATTCAACTCCATTTAGGACTGGGAAACAAACGCTAGCTCGCCTTACAAGAAACACACTCTGCTTTTGAGAAAAGAGCACTCTTCTACTCTACTGTTTTTCCTATAGGGCCAGAACAGTGAGTTTGCTCAGAACAAAAGAACTGTGCTTCCTACAAATAAGGCCATATCTAGTTCAATTATGCTTAGGCAACTGACAAGAACAGTAGATCCTCTTCAGTCCAATACACTGTACTTGCTGGGAAGAGACGCGAGTGCTATTTGCACTGTGTCTGACAATGGGAGCGCAATAGTGACTTTCCTTACCAGAAAACAACTCTTGCTCATAGGACAAAAAACAGGATGTGATTCAACTCCATTTATTACTGGGAAACAAACGCTAGCTTGCCTTACAAGAAACACACTCTGCTTTTGAGAAAAGAGCACTCTTCTACTCTACTGTGTTTCCTAGGGGGTCCGAACAGTGAGCTTGCTCAGAACAAAAGAACAGTGCTTCCTCCACACAGGGGCCATATCTAGTTCAACTCTGCTTAGCAAACTGACAAGAACAGTAGCTCCGCTTCAGTCCAATACACTGTACTTGCTGGGAACAGACGCGAGTGCTATTTGCACTGTATCGCAATGGGAACGCAAGAGTGACTTTCTTTACTAGAAAACAACTCTTGATCATAGGACCAAAAACTGCATGTGATTCAACTCCATTTAGGACTTGGAAACAAAGGCTAGCTCGCCTTACAAGAAACACACTCTGCTTTTGAGAAAAGAGCACTCTTCTACTCTACTGTGTTTCTTATAAGGCCAGAACAGTGAGTTTGCTCAGAACAAAAGAACTGTGCTTCATACAAATACGGCCATATCTAGTTCAATTATGCTTAGGAAACTGAAAAGAACAGTAGATCCTCTTCAGTCCAATACAATTTACATGCTGGGAACAGACGTGAGTGTTATTTTCACTGTGATGACAATGGGAGCGCAATAGTGACTCTTCTTACCAGAAAACATCTCTTGCTCGTAGGACCAGAAATTGCATGTGATTCAACTCCATTTAGGACTGGGAAACAAACGCTAGCTCGCCTTACAAGAAACACACTCTGCTTTTGAGAAAAGAGCACTCTTCTACTCTACTGTGTATCCTACGGTGTCCGAACAGTGAGCTTGCTCAGAACAACAGAACTGTGCTTCCTCCACACACGGGCCATATCTAGTTCAACTCTGCTTAGGAACCTGACAAGAACAGTAGCTCCACTTCAGTCCAATACACTGTACATGCAGGGAACAGACGCCAGTGCTATTTGTCCTCTGTATGACAATGGGAGCGCAATAGTGACTCTTCTTATCAGAAAACACCTCTTGCTCGTAGGACCAGAAACTGCATGGGGTTTAACTCCATTTCTGACTAGGAAACAAACACTAGCTCGCCTTACAAGAAACACACTCTGCTTTTGAGAAAAGAGCACTCTTCTACTCTACTGTATTTCCTATGTGGTCCGAACAGTGAGCTTGCTCAGAACAAAAGAAATGTGCTTCCTACACACAGGGGCCATATCTAGTTCAACTCTGCTTAGGAAACTGACAAGAATAGTAGCTCCGCTTCTGTCCAATACACTGTACTTGCTGGGAACAGACATGAGTGCTATTTGCACTGTGTATGGCAATGGGAGCGCAAGAGTGACTTTCCTTCCCAGAAAACAACTCTTGCTCATAGCACCAAAAACTGCATGTGATTCAACTCCATTTAGGACTGGGAAACAAACGCTAGCTCGCCTTACAAGAAACACACTCTGCTTTTGAGAAAAGAGCACTCTTCTACTCTACTGTGTTTCCTAGGGGGTCCGAACAGTGAGCTTGCTCAGAACAAAAGAACAGTGCTTCCTACACACAGGGGCCATATCTAGTTCAACTCTGCTTAGCAAACTGACAAGAACAGTAGCTCCGCTTCAGTCCAATACACCGTACTTGCTGGGAAAAGACGTGAGTGTTATTTGCACACTGTATGGCAATGGGAGCGCAAGAGTGACTTTCCTTCCCAGAAAACAACTCTTGCTCATAGGACCAAAAACTGCATGTGATTCAACTCCATTTAGGACTGGGAAACAAGTGCTAGTTCGCCTTACAAGAAACACACTCTGCTTTTGAGAAAAGAGCACTCTTCTACTCTACTGTGTTTCCTATAGGGCCAGAACAGTGAGCTTGCTCAGAACAAAAGAACTGTGCTTCCTACAAATACGGCCATATCTAGTTCAATTATGCTTAGGAAACTGAAAAGAACAGTAGATCCTCTTCAGTCCAATACAGTGTACATGGTGGGAACAGACTCCAGTGTTATTTGCCCTGTGAATGACAATGGGAGCACAATAGTGACTCTTCTTGCCAGAAAACAACTCTTGCTCGTAGGACAAGAAACTGCATGTGATTCAACTCCATTTAGGACTGGGAAACAAATGCTAGCTCGCTTTACAAGAAACACACTCTGCTTTTGAGAAAAGAGCACTCTTCTACTCAACTGTGTTTCCTATGGGGTCCAAACAGTGAGCTTGCTCAGAAAAAAGAACTGTGCTTCCTACACACAGGGGCCATATCTAGTTCAACTCTGCTTAGGAAACTGACAAGAATGGTAGCTCCTCTTCAGTCCAATACACTGTAATAGCTGGGAACAGACGCTAGTGCTATTTGCACTGTGTATGGCAATAGGAGCACAATAGTGACTCTTCTTATTGGAAAACACGTCTTGCTGGTAGGACCAGAAACTGCATGGGATTCAACTCCATTTCTGACTGGGAAACAAACACTAGCTCGCCTTATAAGAAACACACTCTGCTTTTGAGAAAAGAGCACTCTTCTACTCTAATGTGTTTTCTATGGGGTCCGAAAAGTGAGCTTGCTCAGAACAAAAGAAATGTGCTTCCTACACACAGGGGCCATATCTAGTTCAACTCTGCTTAGGAAACTGACAAGAACAGTAGCTCCGATTCAGTCCAATACACTGTACTTGCTGGGAACAGATGCCAGTGCTATTTGCCCTGTTTATGACAATGGGAGCGCAATAGTGACTCTTCTTACCAGAAAACATCTCTTGCTCGTAGGACCAGAAACTGCATGTATTTCAAATCCATTTAGGACTGGGAAACAAACGCTAGCTCGCCTTACAAGAAACACACTCTGCTTTTGAGAAAAGAGCACACTTCTACTCTACTGTTTTTCTTATAGGGCCAGAACAGTGAGTTTGCTCAGAACAAAAGAACTGTGATTCCTACAAATACGGCCATATCTAGTTCAATTCTGCTTACGAAACTGACAAGAACAGTAGATCCTCTTCAGTCCAATACAATGTACATGCTGGGAACAGACGCCAGTGCTATTTGCCCTGTGTATGACAATGGGAGCACAATAGTGACTTTTCTTACCAGAAAACATCTCTTGCTCCTAGGACAAGAAACTGCATGTGACTCAACTCCATTTAGGACTGGGAAACAAACGCTAGCTCGCCTTACAAGAAACACACTCTGCTTTTGAGAAAAGAGCACTCTTCTACTCTACTGTGTATCCTACGGTGTCCGAACAGTGAGCTTGCTCAGAACAACAGAACTGTGCTTCCTCCACACACGGGCCATATCTAGTTCAACTCTGCTTAGGAACCTGACAAGAACAGTAGCTCCACTTCAGTCCAATACACTGTACATGCAGGGAACAGACGCCAGTGCTATTTGTCCTCTGTATGACAATGGGAGCGCAATAGTGACTCTTCTTATCAGAAAACACCTCTTGCTCGTAGGACCAGAAACTGCATGGGGTTCAACTCCATTTCTGACTGGGAAACAAACACTAGCTCGCCTTACAAGAAACACACTCTGCTTTTGAGAAAAGAGCACTCTTCTACTCTACTGTATTTCCTATGTGGTCCGAACAGTGAGCTTGCTCAGAACAAAAGAAATGAGCTTCCTACACACAGGGGCCATATCTAGTTCAACTCTGCTTAGGAAACTGACAAGAATAGTAGCTCCGCTTCAGTCCAATACACTGTACTTGCTGGGAACAGACGTGAGTGCTATTTGCACTGTGTATGGCAATGGGAGCGCAAGAGTGACTTTCCTTCCCAGAAAACAACTCTTGCTCATAGGACCAAAAACTGCATGTGATTCAACTCCATTTAGGACTGGGAAACAAATGCTAGCTCGCCTTACAAGAAACACACTCTGCTTTTGAGAAAAGAGCACTCTTCTACTCTACTGTATTTCCTATAGGGCCAGAACAGTGAGCTTGCTCAGAACAAAAGAACTGTGCTTCCTACAAATACGGCTTATCTAGTACAATTATGCTTAGGAAACTGAAAAGAACAGTAGATCCTCTTCAGTCCAATACAGTGTACATGGTGGGAACAGACTCCAGTGTTATTTGCCCTGTGAATGACAATGGGAGCACAATAGTGACTCTTCTTGCCAGAAAACAACTCTTGCTCGTAGGACAAGAAACTGCATGTGATTCAACTCCATTTAGGACTGGGAAACAAATGCTAGCTCGCTTTACAAGAAACACACTCTGCTTTTGAGAAAAGAGCACTCTTCTACTCAACTGTGTTTCCTAAGGGGTCCAAACAGTGAGCTTGCTCAGAACAAAAGAACTGTGCTTCCTACACACAGGGGCCATATCTAGTTCAACTCTGCTTAGGAAACTGACAAGAATGGTAGCTCCTCTTCAGTCCAATACACTGTACTTGCTGGGAACAGACGCCAGTGCTATTTTCACTGTGTATGGCAATGCGAGCACAATAATGACTTTCCTTACCAGAAAACAACTCTTGCTCATAGGACCAAAAACTGCATGTGATTCAAATCCATTTCTGACTGGGAAACAAACACTAGCTCGCATTACAAGAAACACACTCTGCTTTTGAGAATAGAGCACTCTTCTACTCTACTGTATTTCCTATGTGGTCCGAACAGTGAGCTTGCTCAGAACAAAAGAAATGTGCTTCCTACACACAGGGTCCATATCTAGTTCAACTCTGCTTAGGAAACTGACAAGAACAGTAGCTCCTCTTCAGTCCAATACACTGTAATAGCTGGGAACAGACACGAGTGCTATTTGCACTGTGTATGGCAATAGGAGCACAATAGTGACTCTTCTTATCGGAAAACACCTCTTGCTGGTAGGACCAGAAACTGCATGGGATTCAACTCCATTTCTGACTGGGAAACAAACACTAGCTCGCCTTATAAGAAACACACTCTGCTTTTGAGAAAAGAGCACTCTTCTACTCTAATGTGTTTTCTATGGGGTCCGAAAAGTGAGCTTGTTCAGAACAAAAGAAATGTGCTTCCTACACACAGGGGCCATATCTAGTTCAACTCTGCTTAGGAAACTGACAAGAACAGTAGCTCCGATTCAGTCCAATACACTGTACTTGCTGGGAACAGATGCCAGTGCTATTTGCCCTGTTTATGACAATGGGAGCGCAATAGTGACTCTTCTTACCAGAAAACATCTCTTGCTCGTAGGACCAGAAACTGCATGTATTTCAAATCCATTTAGGACTGGGAAACAAACGCTAGCTCGCATTACAAGAAACACACTCTGCTTTTGAGAAAAGAGCACACTTCTACTCTACTGTTTTTCCTATAGGGCCAGAACAGTGAGTTTGCTCAGAACAAAAGAACTGTGCTTCCTACAAATACGGCCATATCTAGTTCAATTCTGCTTACGAAACTGACAAGAACAGTAGATCCTCTTCAGTCCAATACAATTTACATGCTGGGAACAGACGCCAGTGCTATTTGCCCTGTGTATGACAATGGGAGCACAATAGTGACTCTTCTTACCAGAAAACATCTCTTGCTCCTAGGACAAGAAACTGCATGTGATTCAACTCCATTTAGGACTGGGAAACAAACGCTAGCTCGCCTTACAAGAAACACACTCTGCTTTTGAGAAAAGAGCACTCTTCTACTCTACTGTGTTTCCTATAGGGCCAGAACAGTGAGCTTGCTCAGAACAACAGAACTGTGCTTCCTCCACACACGGGCCATATCTAGTTCAACTCTGCTTAGGAACCTGACAAGAACAGTAGCTCCACTTCAGTCCAATACACTGTACATGCAGGGAACAGACGCCAGTGCTATTTGTCCTCTGTATGACAATGGGAGCGCAATAGTGACTCTTCTTATCAGAAAACACCTCTTGCTCGTAGGACCAGAAACTGCATGGGGTTCAACTCCATTTCTGACTGGGAAACAAACACTAGCTCGCCTTACAAGAAACACACTCTGCTTTTGAGAAAAGAGCACTCTTCTACTCTACTGTATTTCCTATGTGGTCCGAACAGTGAGCTTGCTCAGAACAAAAGAAATGTGCTTCCTACACACAGGGGCCATATCTAGTTCAACTCTGCTTAGGAAACTGACAAGAATAGTAGCTCCGCTTCAGTCCAATACACTGTACTTGCTGGGAACAGACGTGAGTGCTATTTGCACTGTGTATGGCAATGGGAGCGCAAGAGTGACTTTCCTTCCCAGAAAACAACTCTTGCTCATAGGACCAAAAACTGCATGTGATTCAACTCCATTTAGGACTGGGAAACAAGTGCTAGTTCGCCTTACAAGAAACACACTCTGCTTTTGAGAAAAGAGCACTCTTCTACTCTACTGTGTTTCCTATAGGGCCAGAACAGTGAGCTTGCTCAGAACAAAAGAACTGTGCTTCCTACAAATACGGCCATATCTAGTTCAATTATGCTTAGGAAACTGAAAAGAACAGTAGATCCTCTTCAGTCCAATACAGTGTACATGGTGGGAACAGACTCCAGTGTTATTTGCCCTGTGAATGACAATGGGAGCACAATAGTGACTCTTCTTGCCAGAAAACAACTCTTGCTCGTAGGACAAGAAACTGCATGTGATTCAACTCCATTTAGGACTGGGAAACAAATGCTAGCTCGCTTTACAAGAAACACACTCTGCTTTTGAGAAAAGAGCACTCTTCTACTCAACTGTGTTTCCTATGGGGTCCAAACAGTGAGCTTGCTCAGAAAAAAGAACTGTGCTTCCTACACACAGGGGCCATATCTAGTTCAACTCTGCTTAGGAAACTGACAAGAATGGTAGCTCCTCTTCAGTCCAATACACTGTAATAGCTGGGAACAGACGCGAGTGCTATTTGCACTGTGTATGGCATTGGGAGCACAATAGTGACCCTCCTTACCAGAAAACAACTCTTGATCGTAGGACCAAAAACTGCATGGGATTCAATTCCATTTCTGACTGGGAAACAAACACTAGCTCGCCTTACAAGAAACACACTCTGCTTTTGAGAAAAGAGAACTCTTCTATTCTACTGTGTTTCCTAGGTGGTCCGAACATTGTGCTTGCTCAGAACAAAAGAACAGTGCTTCCTACACACAGGGGCCATATCTAGTTCAACTCTGCTTAGGAAACTGCCAAGAACAGTAGCTCCGCTTCAGTCCAATACACTGTACTTGCTGGGAACAGACGCGAGTGCTATTTGCACTGTGTATGGCAATGGGAGTGCAAGAGTGACTTTCCTTACCAGAAAACAACTCTTGCTCATAGGACCAAAAACTGCATGTGATTCAACTCCATTTAGGACTGGGAAACAAACGCTAGCTCGCCTTACAAGAAACACACTCTGCTTTTGAGAAAAGAGCACTCTTCTACTCTACTGTTTTTCCTATAGGGCCAGAACAGTGAGTTTGCTCAGAACAAAAGAACTGTGCTTCCTACAAATAAGGCCATATCTAGTTCAATTATGCTTAGGCAACTGACAAGAACAGTAGATCCTCTTCAGTCCAATACACTGTACTTGCTGGGAAGAGACGCGAGTGCTATTTGCACTGTGTCTGACAATGGGAGCGCAATAGTGACTTTCCTTACCAGAAAACAACTCTTGCTCATAGGACCAAAAACAGGATGTGATTCAACTCCATTTATTACTGGGAAACAAACGCTAGCTTGCCTTACAAGAAACACACTCTGCTTTTGAGAAAAGAGCACTCTTCTACTCTACTGTGTTTCCTAGGGGGTCCGAACAGTGAGCTTGCTCAGAACAAAAGAACAGTGCTTCCTCCACACAGGGGCCATATCTAGTTCAACTCTGCTTAGCAAACTGACAAGAACAGTAGCTCCGCTTCAGTCCAATACACTGTACTTGCTGGGAACAGACGCGAGTGCTATTTGCACTGTGTATCGCAATGGGAACGCAAGAGTGACTTTCTTTACTAGAAAACAACTCTTGATCTTAGGACCAAAAACTGCATGTGATTCAACTCCATTTAGGACTTGGAAACAAAGGCTAGCTCGCCTTTCAAGAAACACACTCTGCTTTTGAGAAAAGAGCACTCTTCTACTCTACTGTGTTTCTTATAAGGCCAGAACAGTGAGTTTGCTCAGAACAAAAGAACTGTGCTTCATACAAATACGGCCATATCTAGTTCAATTATGCTTAGGAAACTGAAAAGAACAGTAGATCCTCTTCAGTCCAATACAATTTACATGCTGGGAACAGACGTGAGTGTTATTTTCACTGTGATGACAATGGGAGCGCAATAGTGACTCTTCTTACCAGAAAACATCTCTTGCTCGTAGGACCAGAAATTGCATGTGATTCAACTCCATTTAGGACTGGGAAACAAACGCTAGCTCGCCTTACAAGAAACACACTCTGCTTTTGAGAAAAGAGCACTCTTCTACTCTACTGTGTATCCTACGGTGTCCGAACAGTGAGCTTGCTCAGAACAACAGAACTGTGCTTCCTCCACACACGGGCCATATCTAGTTCAACTCTGCTTAGGAACCTGACAAGAACAGTAGCTCCACTTCAGTCCAATACACTGTACATGCAGGGAACAGACGCCAGTGCTATTTGTCCTCTGTATGACAATGGGAGCGCAATAGTGACTCTTCTTATCAGAAAACACCTCTTGCTCGTAGGACCAGAAACTGCATGGGGTTTAACTCCATTTCTGACTAGGAAACAAACACTAGCTCGCCTTACAAGAAACACACTCTGCTTTTGAGAAAAGAGCACTCTTCTACTCTACTGTATTTCCTATGTGGTCCGAACAGTGAGCTTGCTCAGAACAAAAGAAATGTGCTTCCTACACACAGGGGCCATATCTAGTTCAACTCTGCTTAGGAAACTGACAAGAATAGTAGCTCCGCTTCCGTCCAATACACTGTACTTGCTGGGAACAGACATGAGTGCTATTTGCACTGTGTATGGCAATGGGAGCGCAAGAGTGACTTTCCTTCCCAGAAAACAACTCTTGCTCATAGGACCAAAAACTGCATGTGATTCAACTCCATTTAGGACTGGGAAACAAACGCTAGCTCGCCTTACAAGAAACACACTCTGCTCTTGAGAAAAGAGCACTCTTCTACTCTACTGTGTTTCCTAGGGGGTCCGAACAGTGAGCTTGCTCAGAACAAAAGAACAGTGCTTCCTACACACAGGGGCCATATCTAGTTCAACTCTGCTTAGCAAACTGACAAGAACAGTAGCTCCGCTTCAGTCCAATACACCGTACTTGCTGGGAAAAGACGTGAGTGCTATTTGCACACTGTATGGCAATGGGAGCGCAAGAGTGACTTTCCTTCCCAGAAAACAACTCTTGCTCATAGGACCAAAAACTGCATGTGATTCAACTCCATTTAGGACTGGGAAACAACTGCTAGTTCGCCTTACAAGAAACACACTCTGCTTTTGAGAAAAGAGCACTCTTCTACTCTACTGTGTTTCCTATAGGGCCAGAACAGTGAGCTTGCTCAGAACAAAAGAACTGTGCTTCCTACAAATACGGCCATATCTAGTTCAATTATGCTTAGGAAACTGAAAAGAACAGTAGATCCTCTTCAGTCCAATACATTGTACATGGTGGGAACAGACTCCAGTGTTATTTGCCCTGTGAATGACAATGGGAGCACAATAGTGACTCTTCTTGCCAGAAAACAACTCTTGCTCGTAGGACAAGAAACTGCATGTGATTCAACTCCATTTAGGACTGGGAAACAAATGCTAGCTCGCTTTACAAGAAACACACTCTGCTTTTGAGAAAAGAGCACTCTTCTACTCAACTGTGTTTCCTATGGGGTCCAAACAGTGAGCTTGCTCAGAAAAAAGAACTGTGCTTCCTACACACAGGGGCCATATCTAGTTCAACTCTGCTTAGGAAACTGACAAGAATGGTAGCTCCTCTTCAGTCCAATACACTGTAATAGCTGGGAACAGACGCGAGTGCTATTTGCACTGTGTATGGCAATAGGAGCACAATAGTGACTCTTCTTATTGGAAAACACGTCTTGCTGGTAGGACCAGAAACTGCATGGGATTCAACTCCATTTCTGACTGGGAAACAAACACTAGCTCGCCTTATAAGAAACACACTCTGCTTTTGAGAAAAGAGCACTCTTCTACTCTAATGTGTTTTCTATGGGGTCCGAAAAGTGAGCTTGCTCAGAACAAAAGAAATGTGCTTCCTACACACAGGGGCCATATCTAGTTCAACTCTGCTTAGGAAACTGACAAGAACAGTAGCTCCGATTCAGTCCAATACACTGTACTTGCTGGGAACAGATGCCAGTGCTATTTGCCCTGTTTATGACAATGGGAGCGCAATAGTGACTCTTCTTACCAGAAAACATCTCTTGCTCGTAGGACCAGAAACTGCATGTATTTCAAATCCATTTAGGACTGGGAAACAAACGCTAGCTCGCCTTACAAGAAACACACTCTGCTTTTGAGAAAAGAGCACACTTCTACTCTACTGTTTTTCTTATAGGGCCAGAACAGTGAGTTTGCTCAGAACAAAAGAACTGTGATTCCTACAAATACGGCCATATCTAGTTCAATTCTGCTTACGAAACTGACAAGAACAGTAGATCCTCTTCAGTCCAATACAATGTACATGCTGGGAACAGACGCCAGTGCTATTTGCCCTGTGTATGACAATGGGAGCACAATAGTGACTCTTCTTACCAGAAAACATCTCTTGCTCCTAGGACAAGAAACTGCATGTGACTCAACTCCATTTAGGACTGGGAAACAAACGCTAGCTCGCCTTACAAGAAACACACTCTGCTTTTGAGAAAAGAGCACTCTTCTACTCTACTGTGTATCCTACGGTGTCCGAACAGTGAGCTTGCTCAGAACAACAGAACTGTGCTTCCTCCACACACGGGCCATATCTAGTTCAACTCTGCTTAGGAACCTGACAAGAACAGTAGCTCCACTTCAGTCCAATACACTGTACATGCAGGGAACAGACGCCAGTGCTATTTGTCCTCTGTATGACAATGGGAGCGCAATAGTGACTCTTCTTATCAGAAAACACCTCTTGCTCGTAGGACCAGAAACTGCATGGGGTTCAACTCCATTTCTGACTGGGAAACAAACACTAGCTCGCCTTACAAGAAACACACTCTGCTTTTGAGAAAAGAGCACTCTTCTGTCAGGAGCCAAGTAGCCTAACTGATTCTCATGGGAAAAAGCAGTGTACCCAATCTTCCGTTAACAGTTTCAATAGCAACCATTCTTCGAAAAAGCTGTGTACCCAATCTTCCGTTAACAGTTTCAATAGCAACCATTTTTCAACAAGACCACAATATGTACCTTTTGATCTACTCCCTGAAACATAATGGTTTGCTGTATGGTCCGTTGATCAGGCCCTGGAACAAAGAGACCTTTTCCTGAACCCTACCTTACCCTAACTTCCTCCTAGTAACTTTCCATACTCCTATCTACTTCTCCTAGCTCCTAGCATATATAAACCTGATTCCCCTTGCAATAAACGAGACCTTGACGCAACTCAGACTGACTTTGTCTTCCTTTACGCGCCTGGTCTCCTTTCTCTCTCACCCCCATTGATCTTTCAGGAGGTGCCTCCTCGGGTCTCATCAAATAACATGGCCCGCGGGACGGGTCAAGTGGCGCCCGAACGTGGGGCTCGAGGCACGGTGACCTACCGGACGACGGATAACAAAAGGGGCCCCGGAGAGAATTAGGGTAGAGACGCCCGGACCGCATCACTCGTGCAACGCGGGAGAGTCTTGAGGTAAGTGTCGTCCAATCGATCAATGGGAAAAAATTTATCTAAAGAGGCTATTTTTTTAAAGGAGATGAAAGGGAATCTTCGGGAGAGAGGATTAAGAGTTAAAAAAAAGGATTTAGTAAAGTTTTTTCAATATGTGGAGGAGAAGTGTCCCTGGTTAGTGATTGATGGACCAGGAATTCACCCTTTGACTTGGAACAAGGTTGGGAAAGATATTAATAAATTACTCAGAGATGGGGAAAATGTCCCCGATGCCTTTTTTAGTTTTTATGGTGTGATTAGAGATGTTCTAAAGGAAGCAGAGGGAGACGGGCGTGTTTCACATTTATTAGCCCTTGCAGAGGATCTTCTCTCAGACTCCCCCTGCCTGACTCCTGATAATGAGTCTGGAGGTGCGGCGGCCACTCCGTTAAAAAATGAAAGTAAAACAAAAACGGCCGCTTCCCCCCTAACAGAGGCTCAAAAGAACATCGAGATCACGGGCGACCCTACAGCCGCCCCGGTCTCGCGTGCCCCCTCTCTTATCGATGAGCCTGTCCCTAATGAGTTAACACCCCCCCTACTAAAGCCACCCACTGCCGCTCAATCTTGTAAAAAGATCTACCCTGTCATTTATAAAAATGTGTCAGGTGATGAATGGCTTGACCCCTCGTCTGAAGTAAGCTTGGGAGAGGAAGCAGCACGCTATGAAAAAGAAAGATATGACCCCTCTCCTTTTACTCAGTCCCAGGCTCTATTTGGTGAGAGGCGCCTTCGTTGGCCCCCCCTGCCTCCCTATGTCCCTCCTATTCCTAACGCCCTGAAGGCCCCTACTCATAGAGAAACAGTGCTGGGACAAATGGGCTGTGCTATACCAGGAATGCAGGGTCTCTTAGAGGCCAAGGAATCTTTTCTAAACCAGATCACCAATTTAAAAAATGTTCTTTCTATGAAAAGAGAGTTGAGGGATCTTGCCCAACAGATACAGGAGTTACAAGCTGACCTTACAGGAGAGGCCAACACCACCCTTCCCAACGCCTCCGGTAATTCCCATCACTCAGACTCCCAGTCGAAGGCCGAACCAAAAGTAGAAAAAATCAAAAAGACACTGCCCACCGTTTCTCTCTCCTTCCCGGTAATGACCCGCTCCGGTACTCAGTCCCAGGATGCGGGGGGGACAAGTTGACACCACTCAGGATGATAATGAGGACGCTGAGGGTGCAGAGCAAGGCGCCTCAGCCTCCGAAGGGGAGGAGGAAGACCTAGCGGAGGAACAGGGGGGTGGTACTAATGGCCAGGTCATATATAGAAAACTAAAAATCAGGCATTTAAAAGATTTGCATTCAGCAGTGAAAAATTATGGTATCAACGCCCCCTTCACAATTTCAGTCCTTGAAGGACTGGCTCAGGGGGGCAATTTGTTGCCTCATGAATGGAACAAAGTGGTACAGTCAGTGTTAACTCGAAGTCAATTTTTGACCTGGAAGGCTGAATTTATAGATAGAGCTGAAACACAGGCTGTCATAAATAAAAAGGGCTCCCAGACGGCCTCATGGTCTTCAGATAAAATTACGGGAAGGGGCAAGTATGCCACAGAGGAAAAGCAACAAAAACTCCCAGCAGGGCTTCTGGTGCAAACAGCCCAGGCAGCGATGGCTGCCTGGCGGGCTGTGCCTGCACCAGGGACAGCCACTACTTCCCTGTCTAAGATAGTCCAAGGCAACAATGAACCTTATGCCCAGTTCATTGCCAGGCTACTAGAAGCGGCTGAACGAATCCTGGGAGATGATGGGTTAGAAAATATTATGGTTAAACAATTGGCCATAGAAAATGCCAATGCAGCCTGCAGAGCAGCCTTAAGAGGCAAAACTAAGGCCATGGATCTCAATGGCATGATCAAGCTATGTAATGAGGTAGACTCCTTTGATCATAAGATCTCTAAATCCATTAATATGGCCATAGGTGCCGTGCTTCAGGTGCCCATTAGAGGGCCAAATTATGGAGTCAAGAGCTGTTTCAAATGCGGGCGCCCAGGACATTTCGCCAGAGAGTGCCCTGGCACCCAAGGTGAAGGATCCTCTTTTAATAATAATCTAAACAATCTACCCCCAGGGCTCTGCCCTCGATGCAAAAGGGGGCGACATTGGGTCAAAGACTGCCATTCCAGGACTGATATTAATGGCCAGCCATTGTCTGCGGTATCGGGAAACGGGATGCGGGGCCCGTTTCGGGGCCCCACCCATCCATTACAACCCCGTGTAAATCCCAACAACCCCTTCCGCAACAATCAGGAACAGGGGACCCCGCTGCCCCAGACAGCCTTGGCTCAGCTTCCTCAGGCCTATCCCGAGCCACACCAGGAAGTGCAGGATTGGACCTCTGTTCCCCCACCACCCGGGTTGTAACTCCGGAAGAGGGCACAGTGATTATAGAAACTGGGGTCCTTGGCCCTCCCCCACCTGGTATGTTCTTCCTAATTATAGGGCGAGTCTCCAGCTCATTACAAGGGCTCTCCATTGTTCCCTCCATAGTAGATGCTGATTATCAAGGAGAGATAAAATGCCTGGCCATGGCTTCTCGGGGTCCTATCACCATCCCCGCAGGCCACCGCATCGCACAGGCCCTTCCTCTCCCAATGGTTGGACGATTCCCCCATAAGGGTCCAACTCGTGGTCACTCAACACCAGGATCTTCAGATATATTTTGGGTACAACAATTAACGGAGGGCCGGCCTATACTCAACCTCTCCTTGGAGGGGAAGCAATTTTCGGGAATTCTTGATACAGGCGCTGATGCTACCATTATAGCAAAAAAATACTGGCCTGATTCATGGCCACTGGAACCCACTGCCACACATTTAAAGGGAATAGGCCAAATTCAAAATACATTACAAAGCTCTAAATTTTTAAAATGGAAAGACCCTGAGGGAAATACTGGAACAATAAGGCCCTTTATAGTTGAGGGGTTGCCAACCAACCTGTGGGGAAGAGACATTTTGACACAAATGGGGGTTATTATGATGAGTCCCAATGATAAAGTGACCCAAATGATGCTAAAGACAGGCTTTTTGCCTGGCAAAGGGTTGGGGAAGTTTGAACAAGGACGAACTCAGCCCATCATGCTCACCCCTAAGCTGGATAAAAGGGGATTGGGGACAGACCTTTTTTCCTAAGGACCACTGTTCCTCCTGCACGCCAAGCCGATAAAATAACTTGGAAGTCAGATGATCCGGTTTGGATAGATCAGTGGTCGATGCCTCAAGAAAAGGTACAGGCTGCCCTTCAGTTGGTGCAGGAACAGTTAAAACAAGGGCATCTTGAACCTTCCACATCTCCATGGAATACTCCCATTTTTGTGATAAAGAAGAAGACAGGAAAATGGAGGCTATTGCAGGATCTCAGGGAAGTAAACAAAACCATGGTCCCCATGGGAGCGTTACAGCCTGGGTTGCCATCCCCTGTGGCCATTCCCAAAAAATATTTTAAGATAGTCATAGATATTAAAGATTGTTTTTTCTCTATCCCCCTGCATCCTCTGGATTGCAAACGCTTTGCCTTTTCTATACCTGTTGTGAATCACGTTGGGCCTAACCCTCGATTTCAATGGAGAGTATTGCCCCAAGGAATGGCCAATTCCCCTACGTTATGTCAAAAGTATGTAGCTCAGTCTATAGATCCAGTGAGGGTCCAGTACCCTGAAGTTTATATTATACATTATATGGATGATTTGTTAATAGCAGGAAAATCTGAAGAAAAAACACAAAATGTAGCTCAAAAGATAATTATCACACTTCAGGACCGAGGATTTCATATAGCTCCAGAGAAGATACAAACCCAATACCCCTTCCTGTTTTTAGGGTTCGAGTTACACCCGGACCTCCTCTATACACAAAAAATCCAGATTAGAAAAGATACACTTCGTTGTCTCAATGATTTTCAAAAGCTTTTAGGGGATATCAATTGGCTGCGACCCTATTTAAAAATAACCAAGGGAGAGTTACGCCCCCTTGAGGATATCCTCAGAGGAGACTCTGACCCTCAATCCCCTAGATACCTTACAGTGGAGGCAGAGAGGGTGTTACAAAAGGTTGAAACGGCCATCACTCAACAACATACGGGATATTTTGACCCAACTCTCCCATTGTATTTGATCATTTTTTCTACAGATTTTGCCCCTACAGGCCTGCTTTGGCAAGAGTCCGTACCTTTACTGTGGGTACATCTTCCTGTTACTAAAAGAAAAATCCTTCCTACTTATCCTTCCCTGGTTTGCCAATTGATAATGTTAGGAATAAAAGCCTCCACTCGATACTTTGGACATGACCCTGTTATTATTGTTATGCCATATGATAAAGAGCAACTTGAATGGTTATGCACCCGTAGTCCTGACTGGGCCATTCTTGTCTGCACCTATGAAGGGAAACTTGACACACAGATGCCCAGTAATAAACTCCTACAATTCTTCTCCCTTACTTCTTTTGTTTTTCTTAAAAATACCCGAATGGAGCCCATCCCGGACTCCCCTGTGCTTTTCATAGATGGGTCAAGCAATGGTAAAGCTGCGTATGTCCTCAATGGCCGAAAGAATGTTATGACAACCCCTTTTAAGTCAGCTCAGCTGGTGGAGCTATATGCTGCCCTTGCTGTCTTTAAAAATTTTGAAGATTGTTCCTTTAATTTGTATTCAGACAGTAGATATGTGGTAGGAGCTTTACAGGCTTTAGAAATGGTCCCAGTAATCCAACCCATTACTCCCACCTTCCAAATGTTTTCTGAATTACAAAAATTAATACGACAAAGGTCACTACCCTTTTATGTTGGCCATATTCGTGCCCACACAGGCCTACCTGGACCCCTAGCTCAGGGAAATGAACTTGCCGATTCTGCTACACGTTCTATCTTGATTTCTCATTTGGAACATGATCAGGTAGCAGCTGCTCGTGAGGCGCACCGCCTTCATCACCTCAATGCTCAAACTTTGAGACTAAGGTTCTCAATTACTAGAGAACAGGCTAGGGAAATTGTAAAAAGCTGCAAAAATTGCCTGATGCTCTTACCTGAACCTCATTATGGAGTAAACCCCAGAGGGCTTATTCCTGGACAACTATGGCAGATGGATGTCACCCATGTTCCTTCTTTTGGCAAATTAAAGTTTATACATGTTACTGTAGATACCTTCAGTGGATTTATTTGTGCCTCTGCTCATAGTGGAGAAGCCACCAAAGATGTTATCAATCATATGTTACATGTCTTCACAGTGCTGGATCAGCCGAAATGTATAAAAACTGATAATGGTCCAGGATATACTAGTAGCAAATTTAGACAATTTTGTTTACAATTAGGAATTAAACATATCACTGGAATATCCTATAACCCTCAAGGCCAGGGTATCGTGGAGAGAGCTCACCAAACTTTAAAAAATACTCTTAATAAACTTAGCTCACAAGAGACACTATTTCCCCTTAAGGGAAACCACAAAGCTCTGCTTTCTCATGCCCTATTCGTATTAAATTTTCTGACATTGGACGCTTTTGGAAAATCTGCGGCTGAGCGACACTGGCACCCAGAAACCAAACAAGGATATGCGCAGGCCCTTTGGAAAGATCCAATAACTGGAATATGGAATGGTCCTGATCCAGTTATAATCTGGGGAAAGGGGTCTGCATGTATTTATGACTCCAAGGAAAATGGGGCTCGTTGGCTACCAGAAAGACTGATTAAGCTTTACTCTACACAGATTGCCTCCCTAGATTAAGGAAAAAATAACTGTTATGTCCAGGACACAATCCTGAGACAAAATTCTCTCTTTTTCTTTCAGAAATGCCTCCAGCTTGGAAAATAAAGGGAGCCACGGACATCTCAATGGCAGGACCTGTTCATCGCGAGCCTTGGAAAACCAACCCCTGCTTCATCGTTTGCTTACTATTCTTCCCCCTTCCCCTCTCCTGCATCTCCAAGGAAAGCCCCCATGCTATTAAAAAGCTTACCTGGCGAATTTTCACAGTAACAGGGGAGGAGGTCTGGAGCATTACTGCAAACCATGCTCCCTATTCCTGGTGGCCATCACTCACTCCTGACTTCTGTCAGCTGGCTGCAGGATTGAATTCTTGGGATATACCTACTATTGGCCAACACCAGTTAAATGGTACAGGGGTTCAAACGATTCCAAACTGCAATCAATTTCCTCATAGTCCTAAAACCACTTGGACAAGCCCTTGTGGGACATTCCATGATAATGACCCTGCTGTGATGACTGCCCCAGGCTGTGTTAGTCCTACAGCTCGTTGTAGGTTAGCACAATCTGACTTTTATGTCTGCCCTAAGGATGGTAGAAGCCGAGCCACGGCTGCTAGATGTGGGGGATTCAAGACCTTCTTTTGTGCTCGATGGGGTTGTGAAACTACAGGGGCAGCTTACTGGAAACCAACTTCATCTTGGGACCTTATTTCAGTTACAAGGGGATACAGTAAGCCTAGCACGAATAGACATTTTTGCTTTGGCCCCTATACTGGGACAGCCTATAATCCAGGGCTATCATTACCTTTAAACATAACCTTCACCCCTCAGGGTAGGGCAAATCGAGAATGGCCCTCAGGAAAAACATGGGGACTCCGCTGGTATCTTGATGGTACAGATAAAGGAGTCATTTTCAAGATCTTGCTAACAATAGAAAACCTGTACCCACAGTCGGTAGGACCCAATGTAGTTCTCTCTGACCAAAAAGTTCCCTCCAATCATGAAAAGGTGCCATCACCTCCTTCCCCCTCACCTCATCCTCGTCCCTTTCCCTACCATATAGGCACTGTGACTACCATCGTAGACTCCAGCAATGACACTCTCCTTACTCCTTTTGGAGGAACAGGAGATAGATTGTTTAATTTGGTCCAGGGAGCTTATCTGGCCCTAAATGCCACAAATCCAAACAGAACCTTGGGTTGCTGGCTCTGCCTTACCTCCAGTCCCCCTTATTATGAAGGAATCGCCTTTCAGTCTACTGCCAATAACCTAACTTCCCCGAGCAATAGGTGTCAGACTAAGCCACATAAACTAACACTCCCTGAAGTCTCCGGACAAGGTTCTTGTTTGGGCAAGATTCCATCAACCCATAGTCACCTCTGTAAACAAACTCTGACACCCTATAAAGGAAGCTATTATCTTGAAGCACCCAACGGGTCCTACTGGGCCTGTAACACAGGATTGACCCCTTGCATATCTGCTCAGATATTTGATGATTCCCATGAATTTTGTATGATGGTCCAGTTATGGCCTCGTGTCACTTATCATCAAGAAAGCTCAGTGATGGAATTCTTTGAGCAGAGAGGCAGATACACTCGAGAACCTGTGTCTATGACTATTGCCCTATTGTTAGGTATTGGAGGCATTGCTGCAGGAGTTGGTACAGGAACTGCTGCCCTCATGCAGAGCAACCACCTTATGCAGTTACAAATGGCTATGACTACTGACCTAGAGGCCATAGAAAGATCCATTTCTGCCCTGGAGAAGTCTTTAACCTCGCTCTCTGAGGTTGTGTTACAAAATAGAAGAGGTCTGGATTTACTATTTTTAAAGGAGGGGGGTTTATGTGCAGCCTTGAAGGAAGAATGCTGCTTTTATGCTGATCACACTGGGGTAGTTAGAGAATCAATGGAGAAATTAAGAGAAAGATTAGCACAAAGAAAACGTGATTTTGAAAATCAAAACAATTGGTTTGAGGGTTGGCTAAAGGGGTCCCCTTGGCTTTCTACTCTGATCCCCACCCTCCTGGCCCCCTTGATCATTTTCCTTCTCCTCCTCACCTTTGGTCCTTGGGCTTTTCAACGACTAACACAATTCATCAAAAATCAGATCGATTCGGCCCTATCAAAAACTGTTTCAGTACATTACCATCGGACAGAAACTCGAGAGGAAACTATTGAAACAGGTGAAAGGCTCAGGTTCAGTGGCCTACGAACCTAAAACCCCTATAACTAAAAGCTAGAGGGTACTCAATGACGGGAATAGTATGGGGCCTGTGCTGGGAGCACAACGTACAGAGGTCGCCAGAGACCGGCTCAACATGGCACGTTGCCAGACAGGACTGCACCCCATATAGCCTAAGACAGGGGCCCTCTCGATTTATGACCAAAGCCTGCTTTGGCCATTTTATAGAAAGAAGGGGGAATTGTCAGGAGCCAAGTAGCCTAACTGATTCTCATGGGAAAAAGCAGTGTACCCAATCTTCCGTTAACAGTTTCAATAGCAACCATTCTTCGAAAAAGCTGTGTACCCAATCTTCCGTTAACAGTTTCAATAGCAACCATTTTTCAACAAGACCACAATATGTACCTTTTGATCTACTCCCTGAAACATAATGGTTTGCTGTATGGTCCGTTGATCAGGCCCTGGAACAAAGAGACCTTTTCCTGAACCCTACCTTACCCTAACTTCCTCCTAGTAACTTTCCATACTCCTATCTACTTCTCCTAGCTCCTAGCATATATAAACCTGATTCCCCTTGCAATAAACGAGACCTTGACGCAACTCAGACTGACTTTGTCTTCCTTTACGCGCCTGGTCTCCTTTCTCTCTCACCCCCATTGATCTTTCAGGAGGTGCCTCCTCGGGTCTCATCAAATAACATGGCCCGCGGGACGGGTCACTCTTCTACTCTACTGTATTTCCTATGTGGTCCGAACAGTGAGCTTGCTCAGAACAAAAGAAATGAGCTTCCTACACACAGGGGCCATATCTAGTTCAACTCTGCTTAGGAAACTGACAAGAATAGTAGCTCCGCTTCAGTCCAATACACTGTACTTGCTGGGAACAGACGTGAGTGCTATTTGCACTGTGTATGGCAATGGGAGCGCAAGAGTGACTTTCCTTCCCAGAAAACAACTCTTGCTCATAGGACCAAAAACTGCATGTGATTCAACTCCATTTAGGACTGGGAAACAAATGCTAGCTCGCCTTCCAAGAAACACACTCTGCTTTTGAGAAAAGAGCACTCTTCTACTCTACTGTGTTTCCTATAGGGCCAGAACAGTGAGCTTGCTCAGAACAAAAGAACTGTGCTTCCTACAAATACGGCCATATCTAGTTCAATTATGCTTAGGAAACTGAAAAGAACAGTAGATCCTCTTCAGTCCAATACAGTGTGCATGGTGGGAACAGACTCCAGTGTTATTTGCCCTGTGAATGACAATGGGAGCACAATAGTGACTCTTCTTGCCAGAAAACAACTCTTGCTCGTAGGACAAGAAACTGCATGTGATTCAACTCCATTTAGGACTGGGAAACAAATGCTAGCTCGCTTTACAAGAAACACACTCTGCTTTTGAGAAAAGAGCACTCTTCTACTCAACTGTGTTTCCTATGGGGTCCAAACAGTGAGCTTGCTCAGAACAAAAGAACTGTGCTTCCTACACACAGGGACCATATCTAGTTCAACTCTGCTTAGGAAACTCACAAGAATGGTAGCTCCTCTTCAGTCCAATACACTGTAATAGCTGGGAACAGACGCGAGTGCTATTTGCACTGTGTATGGCAATAGGAGCACAATAGTGACTCTTCTTATTGGAAAACACGTCTTGCTGGTAGGACCAGAAACTGCATGGGATTCAACTCCATTTCTGACTGGGAAACAAACACTAGCTCGCCTTATAAGAAACACACTCTGCTTTTGAGAAAAGAGCACTCTTCTACTCTAATGTGTATCCTACGGTGTCCGAACAGTGAGCTTGCTCAGAACAAAAGAACTGTGCTTCCTCCACACACGGGCCATATCTAGTTCAACTCTGCTTAGGAAACTGACAAGAACAGTAGCTCCGATTCAGTCCAATACACTGTACTTGCTGGGAACAGATGCCAGTGCTATTTGCCCTGTTTATGACAATGGGAGCGCAATAGTGACTCTTCTTACCAGAAAACATCTCTTGCTCGTAGGACCAGAAACTGCATGTATTTCAAATCCATTTAGGACTGGGAAACAAACGCTAGCTCGCCTTACAAGAAACACACTCTGCTTTTGAGAAAAGAGCACACTTCTACTCTACTGTTTTTCCTATAGGGCCAGAACAGTGAGTTTGCTCAGAACAAAAGAACTGTGATTCCTACAAATACGGCCATATCTAGTTCAATTCTGCTTACGAAACTGACAAGAACAGTAGATCCTCTTCAGTCCAATACAATTTACATGCTGGGAACAGACGCCAGTGCTATTTGCCCTGTGTATGACAATGGGAGCACAATAGTGACTCTTCTTACCAGAAAACATCTCTTGCTCCTAGGACAAGAAACTGCATGTGATTCAACTCCATTTAGGACTGGGAAACAAACGCTAGCTCGCCTTACAAGAAACACACTCTGCTTTTGAGAAAAGAGCACTCTTCTACTCTACTGTGTATCCTACGGTGTCCGAACAGTGAGCTTGCTCAGAACAACAGAACTGTGATTCCTCCACACACGGGCCATATCTAGTTCAACTCTGCTTAGGAACCTGACAAGAACAGTAGCTCCACTTCAGTCCAATACACTGTACATGCAGGGAACAGACGCCAGTGCTATTTGTCCTCTGTATGACAATGGGAGCGCAATAGTGACTCTTCTTATCAGAAAACACCTCTTGCTCGTAGGACCAGAAACTGCATGGGGTTCAACTCCATTTCTGACTGGGAAACAAACACTAGCTCGCCTTACAAGAAACACACTCTGCTTTTGAAAAAAGAGCACTCTTCTACTCTACTGTATTTCCTATGTGGTCCGAACAGTGAGCTTGCTCAGAACAAAAGAAATGTGCTTCCTACACACAGGGGCCATATCTAGTTCAACTCTGCTTAGGACTCTGACAAGAATAGTAGCTCCGCTTCAGTCCAATACACTGTACTTGCTGGGAACAGACGTGAGTGCTATTTGCACTGTGTATGGCAAAGGGAGCGCAAGAGTGACTTTCCTTCCCAGAAAACAACTCTTGCTCATAGGACCAAAAACTGCATGTGATTCAACTCCATTTAGGACTGGGAAACAAATGCTAGCTCGCCTTACAAGAAACACACTCTGCTTTTGAGAAAAGAGCACTCTTCTACTCTACTGTGTTTCCTATAGGGCCAGAACAGTGAGCATGCTCAGAACAAAAGAACTGTGCTTCCTACAAATACGGCCATATCTAGTTCAATTATGCTTAGGAAACTGAAAAGAACAGTAGATCCTCTTCAGTCCAATACAGTGTACATGGTGGGAACAGACTCCAGTGTTATTTGCCCTGTGAATGACAATGGGAGCACAATAGTGACTCTTCTTGCCAGAAAACAACTCTTGCTCGTAGGACAAGAAACTGCATGTGATTCAACTCCATTTAGGACTGGGAAACAAATGCTAGCTGGCTTTACAAGAAACACACTCTGCTTTTCAGAAAAGAGCACTCTTCTACTCAACTGTGTTTCCTATGGGGTCCAAACAGGGAGCTTGCCCAGAACAAAAAAACTGTGCTTCCTACACACAGGGGCCATATCTAGTTCAACTCTGCTTAGGAAACTGACAAGAATGGTAGCTCCTCTTCAGTCCAATACACTGTAATAGCTGGGAACAGACACGAGTGCTATTTGCACTGTGTATGGCAATAGGAGCACAATAGTGACTCTTCTTATTGGAAAACACGTCTTGCTGGTAGGACCAGAAACTGCATGGGATTCAACTCCATTTCTGACTGGGAAACAAACACTAGCTCGCCTTATAAGAAACACACTCTGCTTTTGAGAAAAGAGCACTCTTCTACTCTACTGTATTTCCTATGAGGTCCGAACAGTGAGCTTGCTCAGAACAAAAGAAATGTGCTTCCTACACACAGGGGCCATATCTAGTTCAACTCTGCTTAGGAAACTGACAAGAACAGTAGCTCCGATTCAGTCCAATACACTGTACTTGCTGGGAACAGATGCCAGTGCTATTTGCCCTGTTTATGACAATGGGAGCGCAATAGTGACTCTTCTTACCAGAAAACATCTCTTGCTCGTAGGACCAGAAACTGCATGTATTTCAAATCCATTTAGGACTGGGAAACAAACGCTAGCTCGCCTTACAAGAAACACACTCTGCTTTTGAGAAAAGAGCATTCTTCTACTCTACTGTGTATCCTACGGTGTCCGAACAGTGAGCTTGCTCAGAACAACAGAACTGTGCTTCCTCCACACACGGGCCATATCTAGTTCAACTCTGCTTAGGAACCTGACAAGAACAGTAGCTCCACTTCAGTCCAATACACTGTACATGCAGGGAACAGACACCAGTGCTATTTGTCCTCTGTATGACAATTGGAGCGCAATAGTGACTCTTCTTATCAGAAAACACCTCTGGCTCGTAGGACCAGAAACTGCATGGGGTTCAACTCCATTTCTGACTGGGAAACAAACACTAGCTCGCCTTACAAGAAACACACTCTGCTTTTGAGAAAAGAGCACTCTTCTACTCTACTGTATTTCCTATGTGGTCCGAACAGTGAGCTTGCTCAGAACAAAAGAAATGTGCTTCCTACACACAGGGGCCATATCTAGTTCAACTCTGCTTAGGAAACTGACAAGAATAGTAGCTCCGCTTCCGTCCAATACACTGTACTTGCTGGGAACATACGTGAGTGCTATTTGCACTGTGTATGGCAATGGGAGCGCAAGAGTGACTTTCCTTCCCAGAAAACAACTCTTGCTCATAGGACCAAAAACTGCATGTGATTCAACTCCATTTAGGACTGGGAAACAAACGCTAGCTCGCCTTACAAGAAACACACTCTGCTTTTGAGAAAAGAGCACTCTTCTACTCTACTGTGTTTCCTAGGGGGTCCGAACAGTGAGCTTGCTCAGAACAAAAGAACAGTGCTTCCTACACACAGGGGCCATATCTAGTTCAACTCTGCTTAGCAAACTGACAAGAACAGTAGCTCCGCTTCAGTCCAATACACTGTACTTGCTGGGAAAAGACGTGAGTGCTATTTGCACACTGTATGGCAATGGGAGCGCAAGAGTGACTTTCCTTACCATAAAACATCTCTTGCTCATAGGACCAAAAACTACATGTGATTCAACTCCATTTAGGACTGGGAAACAAACGCTAGCTCGCCTTACAAGAAACACACTCTGCTTTTGAGAAAAGAGCACTCTTCTACTCTACTGTGTTTCCTATAGGGCCAGAACAGTGAGCTTGCTCAGAACAAAAGAAATGTGCTTCATACAAATACGGCCATATCTAGTTCAATTATGCTTAGGAAACTGAAAAGAACAGTAGATCCTTTTCAGTCCAATACAGTGTACATGCTGGGAACAGACGCCAGTGTTATTTGCCCTGTGAATGACAATGGGAGCACAATAGTTACTCTTCTTACCAGAAAACAACTCTTGCTCGTAGGACAAGAAACTGCATGTGATTCAACTCCATTTAGGACTGGGAAACAAATGCTAGCTCACTTTACAAGAAACACACTCTGGTTTTGAGAAAAGAGCACTCTTCTACTCAACTGTGTTTCCTATGGGGTCTGAAGAGTGAGCTTGCTCAGAACAAAAGAAGTGTGCTTCCTACACACAGGGGCAATATCTAGTTCACCTCTGCTTAGGAAACTGACAAGAACAGTAGCTCCGCTTCAGTCCAATACACTGTACTTGCTGGGAACAGAAACCAGTGCTATTTGCACTGTGTATGGCAATGCGAGCACAATAATGACTTTCCTTATCAGAAAACAACTCTTGCTCATAGGACCAAAAACTGCATGTGATTCAACTCCATTTAGGACTGGGAAACAAACGCTAGCTCGCCTTACAAGAAACACACTCTGCTTTTGAGAAAAGATCACTCTTCTACTCAACTGTGTTTCCTATGGGGTCCAAACAGTGAGCTTGCTCTGAACAAAAGAACTGTGCTTCCTACACACACGGGCCATATCTAGTTCAACTCTGCTTAGGAAACTGACACGAACAGTAGCTCCACTTCAGTCCAATACACTGTACATGCAGGGAACAGACGCCAGTGCTATTTGTCCTCTGTATGACAATGGGAGCACAATAGTGACTCTTCTTATCAGAAAACACCTCTGGCTCATAGGACCAGAAACTGCATGGGATTCAATTCCATTTCTGACAGGGAAACAAACACTAGCACGCCTTACAAGAAACACACTCTGCTTTTGAGAAAAGAGCACTCTTCTACCCTACTGTGTATCCTAGGGGGTCCAAACAGTAAGCTTGCTCAGAACAACAGAACTGTGCTTCCTCCACACACGGGCCATATCTAGTTCAACTCTGCTTAGGAAACTGACATGAACAGTAGCTCCACTTAAGTCCAATACACTGTACATGCAGGGAACAGACGCGAGTGCTATTTGCACTGTGTATGGCAATGGGAGCGCAAGAGTGACTTTCCTTACCCGAAAACAACTCTTGCTCATAGGACCAAAAACTGCATGTGATTCAACTCCATTTAGGACTGGGAAACAAACGCTAGCTCGCCTTACAAGAAACACACTCTGCTTTATAGAAAAGAGCACTCTTCTACTCTACTGTTTTTCCTATAGGGCAAGAACAGTGAGTTTGCTCAGAACAAAAGAACTGTGATTCCTACAAATACGGCCATATCTAGTTCAATTCTGCTTAGGAAACTGACAAGAACAGTAGTTCCTCTTCAGTCCAATACACTGTACCTGCTGGGAACAGACGCCAGTGCTATTTGCCCTGTGTATGACAATGGGAGCACAATAGTGACTCTTCTTACCAGAAAACATCTCTTGCTCCTAGGACAAGAAACTGCATGTGACTCAACTCCATTTAGGACTGGGAAACAAATGCTAGCTCGCCTTACAAGAAACACACTCTGCTTTTGAGAAAAGAGCACTCTTCTACTCTACTGTGTATCCTACGGTGTCCGAACAGTGAGCTTGCTCAGAACAACAGAACTGTGCTTCCTCCACACACGGGCCATATCTAGTTCAACTCTGCTTAGGAACCTGACAAGAACAGTAGCTCCACTTCAGTCCAATACACTGTACATGCAGGGAACAGACGCCAGTGCTATTTGTCCTCTGTATGACAATGGGAGCGCAATAGTGACTCTTCTAACCAGAAAACAACTCTTGCTCGTAGGACCAGAAACTGCATATGTATTTGAACTCCATTTAGGACTGGGAAAAAAACGCTAGCTCGCCTTACAAGAAACACATTATGCTTTTCAGAAAAGAGCACTCTTCTACTCTACTGTGTTTCCTATGTGGTTTGAAGAGTGAGCTTGCTCAGAACAAAAGAACTGTGCTTCCTACACACGGGCCATATCTAGTTCAACTCTGCTTAGGAAACTGACAAGAACAGTAACTCCTCTTCAGTCCAATACACTGTATTTGCTGGCAACAGACACGAGTGCTATTTGCACTGTGTACAGCAATGGGAGCACAATAGTGACTCTTCTAACCAGAAAACAACTCTTGCTTGTAGGACCAGAAACTGCATGGGATTCAACTCCATTTAGGACTGGGAAACAAACGCTAGCTCGCCTTACAAGAAACACACTTTGCTTTTGAGAAAAGAGCACTCTTCTACTCTACTGTGTTTCCTATGGGGTCCGAACAGAGACCTTGCTCAGAACAAAAGAACTGTGCTTCCTACATCTGGGCCATATCTACTTCAACTCTGCTTAGGAAACTGACAAGAGAATTAGCTCCTCTTCAGTCCAACACACTGTAGTTGCTGGGAAAAGATGCGAGTGCTATTTGCACTGTGTATGGCAATGGGAGCGCAATAGTGTCTTTCCTTACTTGAAAGCAACTCTTGCGTGTAAGACCAAAAACTGCATGTGATTCAAGTCCATTTAGGACTGGGAAACAAACGCTAGCTCGCCTTACAAGAAACAAAATCTTCTTTTGAGGAAAGAGCACTATTCTACTCTACTGTGTTTCCTATGGTGTCCGAACAGTGAGCTTGCTCAGAACAAAAGAACTGTACTTCCTCCACACACGGGCCATATCTAGTTCAACTCTGCTTAGCAAACTGACATGAACAGTAGCTTCACTTCAGTCCAATACACTGTACATGCAGGGAACTGATGCCAGTGCTATTTGTCCTCTGTATGACAGTGGGAGCACAATAGTGACTCTTCTTATCAGAAAACACCTCTGGCTCGTAGGACCAGAAACTGCATGGGATTCAACTCCATTTCTGACTGGGAAACAAACACTAGCTCGCCTTACAAGAAACACACTCTGCTTTTGAGAAAAGAGCACTCTTCTACTCTACTGTATTTCCTATGTGGTCCGAACAGTGAGCTTGCTCAGAACAAAAGAACTGGGCTTCCTACACACAGGGGCCATATCTAGTTCAACTCTGCTCTTGAAACTGATAAGAACAGTAGCTCCGCTACAGTCCATTACACTGAACTTGCTGGGAACAGACGCGAGTGCTCTTTGCACTGTGTCTGACAATGGGAGTGCAATAGTGACTTTCCTTACCAGAAAACAACTCTTGCTCGTAGGACCAAAAACAAGATGTGATTCAACTCCATTTAGTACTGGGAAACAAATGCTAGCTTGCCTTACAAGAAACACACTCTGCTTTTGAGAAAAGAGCACTCTTCTACTCTACTGTGTTTCCTATGGGGTCTGAACAGTGAGCTTGCTCAGAACAAAAGAACTGTGCTTCCTACACACACGGGCCATATCTAGTTCAACTCTGCTTAGGAAACTGACAAGAATGGTAGCTACTCCTCAGTCCAATACACTGTCCTAGCTGGAAAAAGACGTGAGTGCTATTTGTACTGTGTCTGGCAATAGGAGCGCAGTAGTGACTCTTCTTATCAGAAAACAACTCTTGCTGGCAGGACCAGAAACTGCATGGGATTAAACTCTATTTAGGACTGGGAAACAAACGATAGCTCGACTTACAAGAAACACACTCTGGATTGAGAAAGGAGCACTCTTCTACTCTAATGTTTTTCCTATAGGGCCAGAACAGTGAGCATTCTCAGAACAAAAGAACTGTGCTTCCTACACACACGGTCCATATCTAGTTAAACTCTGCTTAGGAAACTGACAAGAAAAGAAGATCCTCTTCAGTCCAATACACTGTACATGCTGGGAACAGATGCCAGTGTGATTTGCCCTGTGTATGACAATGGGAGTGCAATAGTGACTCTTCTTACCAGAAAACAACTCTTGCTCGTAGGACCAGATACTGCATGTGATTCAACTCCATATAGGATTGGGAAACAAACGCTAGCTCGCCTAACAAGAAACATACTCTGCTTTTGAGAAAAGAGCACTCTTCTACTCTACTGTGTTTCCTATGGGGTCCGAAAATTGAGCTTGCTCAGAACAAAAGAACTGTGCTTCCTACACACAGCGGCCATATCTAGTTCAACTCTGCCTAGGAAATTGACAAGAACAGTAGCTCCTCTTCAGTCCAATACACTGTACTTGCTGGGAACAGACGGGAGTGCTATTTGCACTGTGTATGGCATTGGGAGCGCAATAGTGACTTTCCTTACCAGAAAACAACTCTTACTCGTAGGACCAAAAAGTGCATGTGATTCAACTCCATTTAGGAATGGGAAACAAATGCTAGCTCGCCTTACAAGAAACACACTCTGCTTTTGAGAAAAGAGCACTCTTCTACTCTACTGTGTTTCCTAGGGGGTCCGAACAGTGAGCTTGCTCAGAACAAAAGAACAGTGCTTCCTACACACAGGGGCCATATCTAGTTCAACTCTGCTTAGAAAACTGACAAGAACAGTAGCTCCGCTTCAGTCCAATACACTGTACTTGCTGGGAACAGACGCCAGTGCTATTTGCCCTGTGTATGACAATGGGAGCACAATAGTGACTCTTCTTACCAGAAAACAACTCTTGCTTGTAGGACAAGAAACTGCATGTGATTCAACTCCATTTAGGGCTGGGAAACAAACGCTAGCTCGCCTTTCAAGAAACACACTCTGCTTTTGAGAAAAGAGCACTCTTCTACTCTACTGTTTTTCTTATAGGGCCAGAACAGTGAGTTTTCTCAGAACAAAAGAACTGTGATTCCTACAAATACGGCCATATCTAGTTCAATTCTGCTTAGGAAACTGACAAGAACAGTAGTTCCTCTTCAGTCCAATACACTGTACATGCTGGGAACAGACGCCAGTGCTATTTGCCCGGTGTATGACCATGGGAGCACAATAGTGACTCTTCTTACCAGAAAACAACTGTTGCTCGTAGGACAAGAAACTGCATGTGATTCAACTCCATTTAGGACTGGGAAACAAACGCTAGCTCGCCTTACAAGAAACACACACTGCTTTTGAGAAAAGAGCACTCTTCTACTCTGCTGTGTATCCTATGGGGTCCGAACAGTGAGCTTGCTCAGAACAACAGAACTGTGCTTCCTCCACACACGGGCCATATCTAGTTCAACTCTGCTTAGGAAACTGACAAGAACAGTAGCTCTGCTTCAGTCCAATACACTGTACGTGCAGGGAACAGACGCCAGTGCTATTTGCCCTGTGTGTGACAATGGGAGCACAATAGTGACTCTTCTTACCAGAAAACAACTCTTGCTTGTAGGACAAGAAACTGCATGTGATTCAACTCCATTTAGGACTGGGAAACAAACGCTAGCTCGCCTTACAAGAAACACACTCTGATTTTGAGAAAAGAGCACTCTTCTACTCTACTGTGTATCCTAGGGGGTCCAAACAGTGAGCTTGCTCAGAACAACAGAACTGTGCTTCCTCCACACACGGGCCATATCTAGTTCAACTCTGCTTAGGAAACTGACACGAACAGTAGCTCCACTTCAGTCCAATACACTGTACATGCAGGGAACAGACGCCAGTGTTATTTGTCCTCTGTATGACAATGGGAGCGCAATAGTGACTCTTCTTATCAGAAAACACCTCTGGCTCATAGGACCAGAAACTGCATGGGATTCAATTCAATTTCTGACAGGGAAACAAACACTAGCACGCCTTACTAGAAACACACTCTGCTTTTGAGAAAAGAGCACTCTTCTACCCTACTGTGTATCCTAGGGGGTCCAAACAGTAAGCTTGCTCAGAACAACAGAACTGTGCTTCCTCCACACACGGGCCATATCTAGTTCAACTCTGCTTAGGAAACTGACATGAACAGTAGCTCCACTTCAGTCCAATACACTGTACATGCAGGGAACAGACGCGAGTGCTATTTGCACAGTGTATGGCAATGGGAGCGCAAGAGTGACTTTCCTTACCAGAAAACAACTCTTGCTCATAGGACCAAAAACTGCATGTGATTCAACTCCATTTAGGACTGGGAAACAAACGCTAGCTCGCCTTACAAGAAACACACTCTGCTTTTGAGAAAAGAGCACTCTTCTACTCTACTGTTTTTCCTATAGGGCAAGAACAGTGAGTTTGCTCAGAACAAAAGAACTGTGATTCCTACAAATACGGCCATATCTAGTTCAATTCTGCTTAGGAAACTGACAAGAACAGTAGTTCCTCTTCAGTCCAATACACTGTACATGCTGGGAACAGACGCCAGTGCTATTTGCCCTGTGTATGACAATGGGAGCACAATAGTGACTCTTCTTACCAGAAAACAACTCTTGCATGTAGGACAAGAAACTGCATGTGATTCAACTCCATTTAGGACTGGGAAACAAACGCTAGCTCGCCTTACAAGAAACACACTCTGCTTTTGAGAAAAGAGCACTCTTCTACTCTACTGTGTATCCTATGGGGTCCGAACAGTGAGCTTGCTAAGAACAACAGAACTGTGCTTCCTCCACACACGGGCCATATCTAGTTAAACTCTGCTTAGGAAACTGACATGAACAGTAGCTCCACTTCAGTCCAATACACTGTACATGCAGGGAACAGACGCCAGTGCTATTTGTCCTCTGTATGACAATGGGAGCGCAATAGTGACTCTTCCTATCAGAAAACACCTCTTGCTCGGAGGACCAGAAACTGCATGGGATTCAACTCCATTTCTGACTGGGAAACAAACACTAGCTTGCCTTACAAGAAACACACTCTGCTTTTGAGAAAAGAACACTCTTCTACTCTACTGTATTTCCTATGTGGTCTGAACAGTGAGCTTGCTCAGAAAAAAAGAACTGTGCTTCCTACACACAGGGGCCATATCTAGTTCAACTCTGCTAAGAAACTGACAAGAACAGTAGCTCTGCTTCAGTCCAATACACTGTACTTGCTGGGAACAGACGCGAGTGCTATTTGCACTGTGTATGGCAATGGGAGCGCAAGAGTTTCTTTCCTTACCAGAAAACAACTCTTGCTCATAGGACCAAAACCTGCATGTGATTCAACTCCATTTAGGACTGGGAAACAAACGCTAGCTCGCCTTACAAGAAACACACTCTGCTTTTGAGAAAAGAGCACTCTTCTACTCTACTGTGTTTCCTATAGGGCCAGACCAGTGAGCTTGGTCAGAACAAAAGAACTGTGCTTCATACAAATACGGCCATATCTAGTTCAATTATGCTTAGGAAACTGAAAAGAACAGTAGATCCTCTTCATTCCAATACAGTGTACATGCTGGGAACAGACGCCAGTGTTATTGGCCCTGTGAATGACAATGGGAGCACAATAGTGACTCTTCTTACCAGAAAACAACTCTTGCTCTTAGGACAAGAAACTGCATGTGATTCAACTCCAATTAGGACTTGGAAACAAATGCTAGCTCGCTTTACAAGAAACACACTCTGCTTTTGAGAAAAGAGCACTCTTCTACTCTACTGTGTTTCCTATGGTGTCTGAACAGTGAGCTTGCTCAGAACAAAAGAACTGTGCTTCCTACACACAGGGGCAATATCTAGTTCAACTCTGCTTAGGAAACTGACAAGAACAGTAGCTCCGCTTCAGTCCAATACACTGTACTTGCTGGGAACAGACGCCAGTGCTATTTGCACTGTGTATGGAAATGCGAGCGTAATAATGACTTTCCTTACCAGAAAACAACTCTTGCTCATAGGACCAAAAACTGCATGTGATTCAACTCCATTTAGGACTGGGAAACAAACGCTAGCTCGCCTTACAAGAAACACACTCTGCTTTTGAGAAAAGAGCACTCTTCTACTCTACTGTTTTTCCTATAGGGCCAGAACAGTGAGTTTGCTCAGAACAAAAGAACTGTGATTCCTACAAATACGGCCATATCTAGTTCAATTCTGCTTAGGAAACTGACAAGAACAGTAGATCCTCTTCAGTCCAATACACTGTACATGCTGGGAACAGACGCCAGTGCTATTTGCCCTGTGTATGACAATGGAAGTACAATAGTGACTCTTCTTACCAGAAAACAACTCTTGCTCGTAGGACAAGAAACTGCATGTGATTCAACTCCACTTAGGACTGGGAAACAAACGCTAGCTCGCCTTACAAGAAACACACTCTGCTTTTGAGAAAAGAGCACTCTTCTACTCTGCTGTGTATCCTATGGGGTCCGAACAGTGAGCTTGCTCAGAACAACAGAACTGTGCTTCTTCCACACACTGGCCATATCTAGTTCAACTCTGCTTAGGAAACTGACAAGAACAGTAGCTCCGCTTCAGTCCAATACACTGTACGTGCAGTGAACAGACGCCAGTGCTATTTGTCCTCTGTATGACAATGGGAGCGCAATAGTGACTCTTCTTATCAGAAAACACCTCTGGCTCATAGGACCAGAAACTGCATGGGATTCAACTCCATTTCTGACTGGGAAACAAACACTAGCTCGCCTTACAAGAAACACACTCTGCTTTTGAGAAAAGAGCACTCTTCTACTCTACAGTATTTCCTATGTGGTCCGAACAGTGAGCTTGCTCAGAACAAAAGAACTGTGCTTCCTACACACAGGGGCTATATCTAGTTCAACTCTGCTTAGGAAACTGACAAGAACTATAGCCCCGCTTCAGTCCAATACACTGTACTTGCTGGGAACAGACGCGAGTGCTATTTGCACTGTGTATGGCAATGGGAGCGCAAGAGTGACTTTCCTTACCAGAAAACAACTCTTGCTCATAGGACCAAAACCTGCATGTGATTCAACTCCATTTAGGACAGGGAAACAAACGCTAGCTCGCCTTACAAGAAACACACTCTGCTTTTGAGAAAAGAGCACTCTTCTACTCTACTGTGTTTCCTATAGGGCCAGAACAGTGAGCTTGGTCAGAACAAAAGAACTGTGCTTCATACAAATACGGCCATATCTAGTTCAATTACGTTTAGGAAACTGAAAAGAACAGTAGATCCTCTTCAGACCAATACAGTGTACAATCTGGGAACAGACGCCAGTGTTATTTGCCCTGTGAATGACAATGTGAGCACAATAGTGACTCTTCTTACCAGAAAACAACTCTTGCTCTTAGGACAAGAAACTGCATGTGATTCAACTCCATTTAGGACTTGGAAACAAATGCTAGCTCGCTTTACAAGAGACACACTCTGCTTTTGAGAAAAGAGCACTCTTCTACTCTACTGTGTTTCCTATGGTGTCTGAACAGTGAGCTTGCTCAGAACAAAAGAACTGTGCTTCCTACACACAGGGGCAATATCTAGTTCAACTCTGCTTAGGAAACTGACAAGAACAGTAGCTCCGCTTCAGTCCAATACACTGTACTTGCTGGGAACAGAAGCCAGTGCTATTTGCACTGTGTATGGAAATGCGAGCGCAATAATGACTTTCCTTACCAGAAAACAACTCTTGCTCATAGGACCAAAAACTGCATGTGATTCAACTCCATTTAGGACTGGGAAACAAACGCTAGCTCGCCTTACAAGAAACACACTCTGCTTTTGAGAAAAGAGCACTCTTCTACTCTACTGTTTTTCCTATAGGGCCAAAACAGTGAGTTTGCTCAGAACAAAAGAACTGTGATTCCTACAAATACAGCCATATCTAGTTCAATTCTGCTTAGGAAACTGACAAGAACAGTAGATCCTTTTCAGTCCAATACACTGTACATGCTGGGAACAGACGCCAGTGCTATTTGCCCTGTGTATGACAATGGAAGCACAATAGTGACTCTTCTTACCAGAAAACAACTCTTGCTCATAGGACAAGAAACTGCATGTGATTCAACTCCATTTAGGACTGGGAAACAAACGCTAGCTCACCTTACAAGAAACACACTCTGCTTTTGAGAAAAGAGCACTCTTCTACTCTGCTGTGTATCCTATGGGGTCCGAACAGTGAGCTTGCTCAGAACAACAGAACTGTGCTTCCTCCACACACGGTCCATATCTAGTTCAACTCTGCTTAGGAAACTGACAAGAACAGTAGCTCCGCTACAGTCCAATACACTGTACGTGCAGGGAAAAGAGGCCAGTGCTATTTGTCCTCTGTATGACAATGGGAGCGCAATAGTGACTCTTCTTATCAGAAAACACCTCTGGCTCATAGGACCAGAAACTGCATGGGATTCAACTCCATTTCTGACTGGGAAACAAACACTAGCTCGCCTTACAAGAAACACACTCTGCTTTTGAGAAAAGAGCACTTTTCTACTCTACTGTATTTCCTATGTTGTCCGAACAGTGAGCTTGCTCAGAACAAAAGAACTGTGCTTCCTACACACAGGGGCTATATCTAGTTCAACTCTGCTTAGGAAACTGACAAGAACAGTAGCCCCGCTTCAGTCCAATACACTGTACTTGCTTTGAACAGACGCAAGTGCTATTTGCACTGTGTATGGCAATGGGAGTGCAAGAGTGACTTTCCTTACCAGAAAACAACTCTTGCTCATAGGACCAAAAACTGCATGTGATTCAACTCCATTTAGGACTGGGAAAAAAACGCTAGCTCGCCTTACAAGAAACACACTCTGCTTTTGAGAAAAGAGCACTCTTCTACTCTACTGTGTTTCCTATGGGGTCCGAACAGTGAGCTTGCTCAGAACAAAAGAACAGTGCTTCCTACACACAGGGGCCATATCTAGTTCAACTCTGCTTAGGAAACTGACAAGAACAGTAGCTCCGCTTCAGTCCAATACACTGTAATTGCTGGGAACAGATGCGAGTGCTTTTTGCACTGTGTATGTCAACGGGAGCGCAAGAGTGACTTTCCTTACCAGAAAACAACTCTTGCTCATAGGACCAAAAACTGCATGTGATTCAACTCCATTTAGGACTGGGAAACAAACGCTAGCTCGCCTTACAAGAAACACACTCTGCTTTTGAGAAAAGAGCACTCTTCTACTCTACTGTTTTTCCTATAGGGCCAGAACAGTGAGTTTGCTCAGAACAAAAGAACTGTGATTCCTACAAATACGGCCATATCTAGTTCAATTCTGCTTAGGAAACTGACAAGAACAGTAGTTCCTCTTCAGTCCAATACACTGTACATGCTGGGAACAGACGCCAGTGCTATTTGCCCTGTGTATGACAATGGGAGCACAATAGTGACTCTTCTTACCAGAAAACAACTCTTGCTTGTAGGACAAGAAACTGCATGTGATTCAACTCCATTTAGGACTGGGAAAAAAACGCTAGCTTGCCTTACAAGAAACACACTCTGCTTTTGAGAAAAGAGCACTCTTCTACTCTACTGTGTATCCTAGGGGGTCCAAACAGTGAGCTTGCTCAGAACAACAGAACTGTGCTTCCTCCACACATGGGCCATATCTAGTTCAACTCTGCTTAGGAAACTGACATGAACAGTAGCTCCACTTCAGTCCAATACAGTGTACATGCAGGGAACAGACGCCAGTGCTATTTGTCCTCTGTATGACAATGGGAGCGCAATAGTGACTCTTCTTATCAGAAAACACCTCTTGCTCGGAGGACCAGAAACTGCATGGGATTCAACTCCATTTCTGACTGGGAAACAAACACTAGCTCGCCTTACAAGAAACACAATCTGCTTTTGAGAAAAGAGCACTCTTCTACTCTACTGTATTTCCTATGTGGTCCGAACAGTGAGCTTGCTCAGAAAAAAAGAACTGTGCTTCCTACACACAGGGGCCATATCTAGTTCAACTCTGCTTAGGAAACTGACAAGAACAGTAGCTCTGCTTCAGTCCAATACACTGTACTTGCTGGGAACAGACGCGAGTGCTATTTGCACTGTGTATGGCAATGGGAGCGCAAGAGTGACTTTCCTTACCAGAAAACAACTCTTGCTCATAGGACCAAAACCTGCATGTGATTCAACTCCATTTAGGACTGGGAAACAAACGCTAGCTCGCCTTACAAGAAACACACTCTGCTTTTGAGAAAAGAGCACTCTTCTACTCTACTGTGTTTCCTATAGGGCCAGAACAGTGAGCTTGGTCAGAACAAAAGAACTCTGCTTCATACAAATACGGCCATATCTAGTTCAATTATGCTTAGGAAACGGAAAAGAACAGTAGATCCTCTTCAGTCCAATACAGTGTACATGCTGGGTACAGACGCCAGTGTTATTTGCCCTGTGAATGACAATGGGGGCACAATAGTGACTCTTCTTACCAGAAAACAACTCTTGCTCTTAGGACAAGAAACTGCATGTGATTCAACTCCATTTAGGACTGGGAAACAAATGCTAGCTCGCTTTACAAGAAACACACTCTGCTTTTGAGAAAAGAGCACTCTTCTACTCTACTGTGTTTCCTATGGGGTCTGAACAGTGAGCTTGCTCAGAACAAAAGAACTGTGCTTCCTACACACAGGGGCAATATCTAGTTCAACTCTGCTTAGGAAACTGACAAGAACAGTAGCTCCGCTTCAGTCCAATACACTGTACTTGCTGGGAACAGACGCCAGTGCTATTTGCACTGTGTATGGAAATGCGAGCGTAATAATGACTTTCCTTACCAGAAAACAACTCTTGCTCATAGGACCAAAAACTGCATGTGATTCAACTCCACTTAGGACTGGGAAACAAACGCTAGCTCACCTTACAAGAAACACACTCTGCTTTTGAGAATAGAGCACTCTTCTACTCTACTGTGTTTCCTATAGGGCCAGAACAGTGAGTTTTCTCAGAACAAAAGAACTGTGATTCCTACAAATACGGCCATATCTAGTTCAATTCTGCTTAGGAAACTGACAAGAACAGTAGATCCTCTTCAGTCCAATACACTGTACATGCTGGGAACAGACGCCAGTGCTATTTGCCCTGTGTATGACAATGGGAGCACAATAGTGACTCTTCTTACCAGAAAACAACTCTTGCTCGTAGGACAAGAAACTGCATGTGATTCAACTCCATTTAGGACTGGGAAACAAACGCTAGCTCGCCTTACAATAAACACACTCTGCTTTTGAGAAAAGAGCACTCTTCTACTCTGCTGTGTATCCTATGGGGTCTGAACAGTGAGCTTGCTCAGAACAAAAGAACTGTGCTTCCTACACACAGGGGCAATATCTAGCTCAACTCTGCTTAGGAAACTGACAAGAACAGTAGCTCCGCTTCAGTCCAATACACTGTACTTGCTGGGAACAGACGCCAGTGCTATTTGCACTGTGTATGGAAATGCGAGCACAATAATGACTTTCCTTACCAGAAAACAACTCTTGATCATAGGACCAAAAACTGCGTGTGATTCAACTCCATTTAGGACTGGGAAACAAACACTAGCTCGCCTTACAAGAAACACACTCTGCTTTTGAGAAAAGAGCACTCTTCTACTCTACTGTTTTTCCTATAGGGCCAGAACAGTGAGTTTGCTCAGAACAAAAGAACTGTGCTTCCTACACACAGGGGCAATATCTAGTTCAACTCTGCTTTGGAAACTGCAAAGAACAGTAGCCTGTCTTCAGTCCAATACACTGTAATTGCTGGGAACAGACGCGAGTGCTATTTGCACTGTGTATGCCAAATGGAACGCAAAATGGACTCTTCTTACCAGAAAACAACTCTTGCTCGTAGGACAAGAAACTGCATGTGTATTTCAACTCCATTTAGGAGTGGGAAACAAACGCTAGCTCACCTTTCAAGAAACACACTCTGCTTTTGAGAAAAGAGCACTTTTCTACTCTACTGTATTTACAATAGGGCCAGAACAGTGAGCTTGCTCAGAACAAAAGTACTGTGCTTCCTACACACACGGGCCATATCTAGTTCAACTCTGCTTAGGAAACTGACGAGAACAGTAGCTCCTCTTCAGTCTAATACACTGTACTTGCTGGGAACAGACACGAGTGCTATTTAAACTGTGTACAGCAATGGGAGCACAGTAGTGACTCTTCTTACCAGAAAACATCTCTTGCTCGTAGGACCAGAAACTGCATGTGATTCAACTCCATTTAGGACTGGGAACCAAACACTAGCTCTCCTTACAAGACACACACTCTGCTTTTGAGAAAAGAGCACTCTTTTACTCTACTGTGTTTCCTGTAGGGACAAAACAGAGAGCTTGCTCAGAACAAAAGAAATGTGCTTCCTACACACACGGGTCATATCTAGTTCAACTCTGCTTAGGAACCTGACAAGAACAGTAGATCCTCTTCAGTCCAATACACTGTACATGCTGGGAACAGACGCCAGTGCTATTTGCCCTGTGTATGACAATGGGAGCGCAATAGTGACACTTCTTACCAGAAAACAACTCTTGGTCGTAGGACCCGAAACTGCATGGGATTCAACTCCATTTAGGACTGGTAAACAAACGCTAGCTCGCCTTACAAGAAACACACTCTGCTTTTGAGAAAAGAGCACTCTTCTACTCTACTGTGTTTCCTATAGTGCCAGAACAGTGAGCTTGCTCAGAACAAAAGAACTGTGCTTCCTATACACACGGGCCATATCTAGTTCAACTCTGCTTAGGAAACTGACAAGAACATTAGCTCCTCTTCAGTCCAATACACTGTATTTGCTGGCAACAGACGCGAGTGCTATTTGCACTGTGTACAGCAATGGGAGCACAATAGTGACTCTTCTTATCAGAAAACAACTCTTGCTCTTAGGACCAGAAACAGCATGTGATTCAACTCCACTTAGGACTGGGAAACAAATGCTAGCTTGCCTTACAAGAAACACGCTCTGCTTTGAGAAAAGGGCACACTTCTACTCTACTGTGTTTCCTATGCGGTCATAACAGTGAGCTTGCTCAGAACAAATGAACCGTGCTTCCTACACACACCGGCCATATCTAGTTCAACTCTGCTTAGGAAACTGACAAGAACAGTAGATCCTCTTCAGTCCAATACACTGTACTTGCTGGGAACAGACGCCAGTGCTATTTGCACAGTGATTGACAATGGGAGCGCAATAGTGACTCTTCTTACCAGAAAACAACTCTTGCTAGTAGGACCAGAAACTGCATGTGATTCAACTCCATTTATGAATAGGAAACAAACGCTAGCTCGCCTTACAAGAAACACACTCTGCTTTTGAGAAAAGAGCACTCTTCCACTCTACTGTGTTTTCTATAGGACCAGAACAGTGAGCTTGCTCAGAACAAAAAAACCGTGCTTCCTACACACACCGACCATATCTAGTTCAACTCTGCTTAGGTAACTGACAAGAACAGTAGCTACTCTTCAGTCCAATACACTGTACTTGTTGGGAACAGACGCGAGTGCTATTTGCACTGTGTATGGCAAAGGGAGCGCAATAGTGACTCTTCTTACCAGAAAACAACTCTTGCTCGTAGGACAAAAAACTGCATGTGATTCAGCTCCATTTAGGACTGGGAAACAAACGCTAGCTCGCCTTACAAGAAACACACTCTGCTTTTTAGAAAAGAGCACTCTTCTACTCTACTGTGTTTCCTATAGGGCCAGAACAGTGAGCTTGCTCAGAACAAAAGAACTGTGCTTCCTACACACACGGGCGATATCTAGTTCAACTCTGCTTTGGAAACTGACGAGATCAGTAGCTCCTCTTCATTCCAATACACTGTACTTGCTGGGAACAGACACCAGTGCGATTTGCACTGTGTATGGCAATGGGAGCACAATAGTGACTCTTCTTACCAGAAAACAACTCTTGCTCTTAGGACCAGAAACTCCATGTGATTCAACTCCATTTAGGACTGGGAAACAAACACTATCTCGCCTTACAAGAAACACATTCTGCTTTTGAGAAAAGAGCACTCTTCTACTCTACTGTGTTTCCTGTAGTGCCAGAACAGTGAGCTTGCTCAGAACAAAAGAACAGTGCTTCCTACACACGGGCCATATCTAGTTCAACTCTGCTTAGGAAACTGACAAGAACAGTAGGTCCTCTTCAGTCCAATACACTGTACTTGCTCGGAACAGATGCCAGGGCTATTTGCACTGTGTATGGCAAAGGGAGCGCAATAGTGACTTTTCTAACCAGAACACAACTCTTGCTCGTAGGACCAGAAACTGCATGTGTATTTGAACTCCATTTAGGACTGGGAAAAAAACGCTAGCTCGCCTTACAAGAAACACACTATGCTTTTCAGAAAAGAGCACTCTCCTACTCTACTGTGTTTCCTATGGGGTTTGAAGAGTGAGCTTGCTCAGAACAAAAGAACTGTGCTTCCTACACACGGGCCATATCTAGTTCAACTCTGCTTAGGAAACTGACAAGAACAGTAGCTCCTCTTCTGTCCAATACACTGTATTTGCTGGCAACAGACACGAGTGCTATTTGCACTGTGTACAGCAATGGGAGCACAATAGTGACTCTTCTTACCAGAAAACAACTCTTGCTCGTAGGACCAGAAACTGCATGGGATTCAACTCCATTTAGGACTGGGAAACAAACGCTAGCTCGCCTTACAAGAAACACACTCTGCTTTTGAGAAAAGAGCACTCTTCTACTCTACTGTGTTTCCTATGGGGTCCGAACAGAGAGCTTGCTCAGAACAAAAGAACTGTGCTTCCTACATCCGGGCCATATCTAGTTCAACTCTGCTTAGGAAACTGACAAGAGAAGTAGCTCCTCTTCAGTCCAATACACTGTAGTTGCTGGGAAAAGATGCGAGTGCTATTTGCACTGTGTTTGGCAATGGGAACGCTGTAGTGTCTTTCCTTACTTGAAAGCAACTCTTGCGTGTAAGACCAAAAACTGCATGTGATTCAACTCCATTTAGGACTGGGAAACAAATGCTAGCTCGCCTTACAGGAAACAAAATCTGCTTTTGAGGAAAGAGCACTATTCTACTCTACTGTGTTTCCTATGGTGTCCGAACAGTGAGCTTGCTCAGAACAAAAGAACTGTGCTTCCTCCAAACACCGGCCATATCTAGTTCAACTTTGCTTAGGAAACTGACAAGAACTATAGCTCCTCTTCAGTCCAATACAGTGTACTTGCTGGGAACAGACGCCAGTGCTATTTGCACTTTGAATGACAATGGGAGCGCAATATTGACTCTTCTTACCAGAAAACAACTCTTGCTAGTAGGACCAGAAACTGCATGTGATTTAACTCCATTTAGGACTAGGAAACAAACGCTAGCTCGCCTTACAAGAAACACACTCTGCTTTTGAGAAAAGAGCACTCTTCCACTCTACTGTGTTTTCTATAGGACCAGAACAGTGAACTTGCTCAGAACAAAAGAACTGTGCTTCCTACAAATATGGCCATATCTAGTTCAACTCTGCTTAGGAAACTGACAAGAACAGTAGCTACTTTTCAGTCCAATACACTGTACATGCTGGGAACAGACGCCAGTGCTATTTGCCCTGTGTATGGCAAAGGGAGCGCAATAGTGACTCTTCTTACCACAAAACAATTCTTGCTCGTAGGACCAAAAACTGCATTTGATTCAACTCTAATTAGGACTGGGAAACAAACGCTAGCTCGCCTTACAAGAAACACACTCTGCTTTTGAGAAAAGAGAACTCTTCTACTCTACTGTTTTTCCTATAGGGCCAGAACAGTGAGCTTGCTCAGAAGAAAGAACTGTTCTTTCTACACACACGGGCCATGTCTAGTTCAACTCTGCTTAGGAAACTGACAAGAACAGTAGCTCCTCTTCAGTCCAATACCCTGTACTTGCTGGGAACATACGCGAGTGCTATTTGCACTGTGTACAGCAATGGGAGCGCAATAGTTACTCTTCTTACCACAAAACAACTCTTGCTGGTAGGACCAGAAACTGAATGTCATTCAACTCCATGTAGGACTGGGAAAAAAACGCTAGCTCGCCTTACAAGAAACATACTCTTCTTTTTGAGGAAAGTGCACTCTTCAACTCTACTGTGTTTTCTATGGGGTCCGAACAGTGAGCTTGCTGAGAACAAATGAACTGTGCTTCCTACACACTCGCGCCATATCTAATTCAACTCTTCTTAGGAAAATGTCAAGAACAGTAGGGCCTCTTCAGCCCAATACACTCTACTTGCTGGGAAAAGATGCGAGTGCTATTTGCACTGTGTATGGAAATGGGAGGAAAATAGTGATTTTCCTTACGAGAAAACAACTCTTGCGTGTAGGACCAAAAACTGCATGTGATTCAACTCCATTTAGAACTTGGAAACAAACGCTAGCTCGCCTTACAAGAAACACACTCTGCTTTTGAGAAAACAGCACTCTTCTACTCTACTGTGTTTCCTATAGGGCCAGAACAGTGAGCTTGCTGAGTACAAAAGAACTGTGCTTCCTACACACACGGGCCATATCTAGTTCAATTCTCCTTAGGAAACTGACAAGAACAGTAGATCCTCTTCAGTCCAATACACTGTACTTGCTGGGAACAGACGCCAGTGCTATTTGCCCTGTGTATGACAATGGGAGCGCAATAGTGACTCTTCTTACCACAAAACAACTCTTGCTCGTAGGACCAGAAACTGCATGTGATTCAACTCCATTTAGGATTGGGAAACAAACGCTAGCTCGCCTTACAAGAAACACATTCTGCTTTTGAGAATAGGGCACACATCTACTCTACTGTGTTTCCTATGGGGTCCAAACAGTGAGCTTGCTCAGAACAGAAGAACTGTGCTTCCTACACACACGGGTCATATCTAGTTCAACTCTGCTTAGGAAACTGACAAGAACAGTAACTCCTCTTCAGTCCAATACACTGTACTTGCTGGGAACAGACGCGAGTGCTATTTGCACTGTGTATGGCAATGGGAGCGCAATAGTGACTTTCCTTACCAGAAAACAACTCTAGCTCGTAGGACCTGAAACTGATGGGTTTCATCTCCATTTAGCACTGGGAAACAAATGCTAGCTCGCCTTACAAGAAACACACTCTGCTTTTGAGAATAGGGCACACATCTACTCTACTGTGTTTCCTATGGGGTCCAAACAGTGAGCTTGCTCAGAACAGAAGAACTGTGCTTCCTACACACACGGGTCATATCTAGTTCAACTCTGCTTAGGAAACTGATGAAACAGTAGCTTCTCTTCAGTCCAATACACTGTACATGATGGGAACAGAAGCCAGTGCTATTTGCCCTGTGTATGACAATGGGAGCGCAATAGTGACTCTTCTTACCAGAAAACAACTCTTGCTTGTAGGACCATTAACTGCATGTGATTCAACTCCATTTAGGACTGGGAAACAAACGCTAGCTCGCCTTACAAGAAACACACTCTTTTTTTGAGAAAAGAGCACTCTTCTACTCTAATGTGTTTCCTCTAGGGCCAGTACAGCGAGCTTGCTCAGAAGAAAAGAACTGTGCTTCCTACACACACGGGCCATATCTAGTTCAACTCTGCTTAGGAAACTGATGAGAACAGTAGCTCCTCTTCAGTCCAATACACTGTACTTGCTGGGTACATACGCGAGTGCTATTTGCACTGTGTACAGCAATGGGAGCGCAATAGTTACTCTTCTTACCAGAAAACAACTCTTGCTCATAGGACCAGAAACTGAATGTCATTCAACTCCATTTAGGACTGGGAAACAAACGCTAGCTCGCCTTACAAGAAACATACTCTTCTTTTTGAGTAAAGTGCACTCTTCAACTCTACTGTGTTTTTTATGGGGTCCGAATTGTGAGCTTGCTGAGAACAAAAGAACTGTGCTTCCTACACACTCGCGCCATATCCAATTCAACTCCGCTTAGGAAAATGACAAGAACAGTAGCTCCTCTTCAGCCCAATACACTGTACTTGCTGGGAACAGACGCCAGTGCTATTTGCCCTGTGTATGACAATGGGAGCGCAACAGTTACTCTTATTACCAGAAAAAACTCTTGCTCGTAGGACCATAAACTGCATGTTATTCAACTCCATTTAGGACTGGGAAACAAACGCTAGCTCGCTTTACAAGAAACACACTCTGCTTTTGAGAAAAGAGCACTCTTCTACTCTACTGTGTTTTCTATGGGGTCCGAACAGTGAGATTGCTGAGAACAAAAGAACTGTGCTTCCTACACACACGGGCCATATCTAGTTCAACTCTGCTTAGGAAACTGACAAGAACAGTAGCTCCTCTTCAGTCCAATACACTGTACTTGCTGGGAACAGACACAAGGGCTGTTTGCACTGTGTATGTCAAAGGGAGCAAAATAGTGACTCTTCTAACCAGAAAACAACTCTTGCTCGTAGGACCAGAAACTGCATGTGTATTTGAACTCCATTTAGGACTGGGAAACAAATGCTAGCTCGCCTTACAAGAAACACACTCTGCTTTTGAGAATAGGGCACACATCTACTCTACTGTATTTCCTATGTGGTCCAAACAGTGTGCTTGCTCAGAACAAAAAAACTGTGCTTCCTACACGCACGGGTCATATCTAGTTCAACTCTGCTTAGGAAACTGACAAGAACAGTAGCTCCTCTTCATTCCAATACACTGTACTTGCTCGGAACAGACGCGAGTGCTATTTGCACTGTATATTGCAATGGGAGCGCAATAGTGACTTTCCTTACCAGAAAACAGCTCTTGTTCCTAGGACCTTAAACTGCATGCGATTCAACTCCATTTAGGACTGGGAAAAAAACGCCTGCTCACCTTACAAGAAACATCTCTGCTTTTGAGAAAAGAGCACTCTTTTACTCTACTGTGTTTCCTATGGGGTTCGAACAGTGAGCTTGCTCAGAACAAAAGAACTGTGCTTCCTACACACACGGGCCTTATCTAGTTCAACTCTGCTTTGGAACCTGACGAGAGCAGTAGCTCCTCTTCAGTCCAATACACTGTACTTGCTGGGAAAAGACACGAGTGCTATTTGTACTGTGTAAGGCAATGGGAGCGCAACAGTGACTCTTCTTACCAGAAAACAACTCTTGCTCGTAGGACCAAAAACTGCATTTGATTCAATTCCATTTAGGACTGGGAAACAAACGCTAGCTCGCCTTACAAGAAACACACTCTGCTTTTGAGAAAAGAGCACTCTTCTAATTTACTGTGTTTCCTATAGGGCTTGAACAGTGAGCTTGCTCAGAAAAAAAGAAATGTGCTTCCTACACACACGGTCCATATCTAGTTCAACTCTGCTTAGGAAACTGACGATAACAGTAGCTCCTCTTCATTCCAATACACTGTACTTGCTCGGAACAGACGCGAGTGCTATCTGCACTGTATATTGCAATGGGAGCGCAATAGTGACTTTCCTTACCAGAAAACAACTCTTGCTCTTAGGACCAGAAACTGCATTGATTCAATCCACTTAGGTCTGGGAAACAAACGCTAGCTCGCCTTACAAGAAACACGCTCTGCTTTTGAGAATAGGGCACACATCTTCTCTATTGTGTTTCCTATGGGGTCCAAACAGTGAGCTTGCTCAGAACAAAAGAACTGTGCTTCCTACACACTCGCGCCATATCTAATTCAACTCTGCTTAGGAAACTGACAAGAACAGTAGCTCCTCTTCAGCCCAATACACTGTACTTGCTAGGAACAGATCCGAGTGCTATTTGCACTGTGTATGGCAATGGGAGCACAAAATGGACTCTTCTTACCAGAAAACAAGTCTCGCTCGTAGGACCAGAAACTTCATGTGTATTTGAACTCCATTTAAGAGTGGGAAACAAATGCTAGCTCGCCTTACAAGAAACACACTCTGCTTTTGAGAAAAGAGCATCCGTCTACTCTACTGTGTTTCCTATGTGGTTCGAACAGTGAGCTTGCTCAGAACAAAGAACTGTGCTTCCTACACACACAGGCCATATCTAGTTCACCTCTGCTTAGGAAACTGACAAGAACAGTAGCTCCTCTTCAGTCCAATACACTGTACTTTCTAGAAACAGAAGCGAGTGCTATTTGTACTGTGTATGTCAAAGGGAGCACAATAGTGACTCTTCTTACCAGAAAACAACTGTAGCTCATAGGACCAGAAACTGCATGTGTATGTGAACTCCATTTAGGACTGGGAAACAAATGCTAGCTCGCCTTACAAGAAACACACTGTACTTGCTGGGAACAGACGCGAGGGCTATTTGCACTGTGTACGGCAATGGGAGCACAATAGTGACTCTTCTTACCAGAAAACAACTCTTGCTCTTAAGAACAGAAACTGCATTTGATTCAATCCACTTAGGACTGGGAAACAAATGCTAGCTCGCCTTACAAGAAACACGCTCTGCTTTTGAGAATAGGGCACACATCTTCTCTACTGTGTTTCCTATGGGGTCCAAACAGTGAGCTTGCTCAGAACAGAAGAACTGTGCTTCCTACACACACGGGCCATATATAGTTCAACTCTGCTTAGGAAACTGACGAGAACAGTAGCTCCTCTTCAGTCCAATACACTGTACTTGCTGGAACAGACGCCAGTGCTATTTGTACTGTGTATGGCAATTGGAGCGCAATAGTGACTCTTCATACCAGAAAACAACTCTTGCTCGTAGGACCAGAACCTGCATGTGATTCAACTCCATTTAGGATTGGGAAACAAACGCTAGCTCGCCTTACAAGAAACACACTCTGCTTTTGAGAATAGGGCACACATCTACTCTACTGTGTTTCCTATAGGGCGAGAACAGTGAGCATGCTCAGAACAAAAGAACTGTGCTTCCTACACACAAGGGCCATATCTAGTTCAACTCTGCTTAGGAAACTGACGAGAACAGTAGCTCCTCTTCAGTCCAATACACTGTAATTACTGGGTACAGACGCGAGTGCTATTTGCACTGTGTATGGCAATGGGAGCGCAATAGTGACTCCTAACCAGAAAACAACTCTTGCTCATCGGACCAAAAACTTCATGTGATTCAACTCCATTTAGAACTGGGAAATAAATGCTAGCTCATCTTACAAGAAACACACTCTGCTTTTGAGAAAAGAGCACTCTTCTACTCTACTGTGTTTCCTGTAGGGCCAGCACAGTGAGCTTGCACACAACAAAAGAAGTGTGCTTCCTACACACACAGACATATCTAGTTCAATTCAGCTTAGGAAACTGACAAGAACAGTATACCCTCTTCAGTCAAATACACTGCACATGCTGGGAACAGACACCAGTGCTATTTGCCCTGTGTATGACAATCGGAGCACAATAGTGACTCTTCTTACCAGAAAACAACTCTTGCTCGTAGGACCAGGAACTGCATGTGATTCAACTCCATTTAGGACTGGGAAACAAAAGCTAGCTCGCCTTACAAGAAACATACTCTGCTTTTGAGAAAAGAGCACTCATCTATTCTACTGTGTTTCCTATGGTGTCCGAAAAGTGAGCTTGCTCAGAACAAAAGAACTGTGCTTCCTACACACACGGGCCATATCTAGTTCAACTCTGCTTAGAAAACTGACAAGAACAGTAGCTGCTCTTCAGTCCAATACACTGTACTTGCTGGGAACAGACGCCAGTGCTATTTGCACTGTGTATGGAAATGGGAGCACAATAGTGACTCTTCTTACCAGAAAAAAACTCTTGCTCGTAGGACCAGAAACTGCATGGGATTCAACTCTATTTCTAACTGGGAAGCAAATACTAGCTTGCCTTTCAAGAAACACAATCTAATTTTGAGAAAAGAGCCCTCATCTACTCTACTGTGTTTCCTATGGTGTCCGCACAGTGTGCTTTCTCAGAACAAAAGAACTGTGCTTCCTACACACGGCCATATCTAGTTCAACTCCTCTTAGGAAAATTACAAGAACAGTAGCTCCTCTTCAGTCCAATACACTGTACTTGCTGGGAACAAACGCGAGTGCTATATGCACAATATATGGCAATGGGAGTGCAATAGTGACTTTCCTTACCAGAAAACAACTCTTGCTCATAGGACCAGAAACTGCATGTGATTCAACTCCATTTAGGGGTGGGAAACAAACGCTAGCTCGTCTCTCAAGAAACACACTCTGCTTTTGAGAAAAGAGCACTCTTCTACTCTACTGTGTTTCCTATAGGGCCAGAACAGTGAGCTTGATCAGAACAAGAGAACTGTGCTTCCTACACACACGGCCATATCTCGTTCAATTCTTATTAGGAAACTGACAAGAACAGTAGATCCTCTTCAGTCCAATACACTGTACATGCTGGGAAACGACGCCAGTGGTATTTGCCCTGTGTATGACAATGGGAGCACAATAGTGACTCTTCTTACCAGAAAATATCTCTTGCTCGTAGGACCAGAAACTGCATGTGATTCAACTCCATATAGGACTGGGAAAAAAACGCAAGCTCGCTTTACAAGAAATACACTCTGCTTTTGAGAAAAGAGCACTCTTCTACTCTACTGTGTTTCCTATAGGGCCAGAACAGTGAGCTTGATCAGAACAAGAGAACTGTGCTTCCTACACACACGGCCATATCTAGTTCAATTCTTATTAGGAAACTGACACGAACAGTAGATCCTCTTCAGTCAAATACACTGCACATGCTGGGAACAGGCACCAGTGCTATTTGTCCTGTGTATGACAATAGGAGCGCAATAGTGATTCTTCTTACCAGAAAACAAGTCTTGCTCGTAGGACCAGAAACTGCATGTGATTCAACTCCATTTAGGACTGGGAAAGAAACGCTAGCTCGCCTTACAAGAAACACACTCTGATTTTTGAGAAAAGAGCACTCTTCTACTCTACTGTGTTTCCTATAGGGCCAGAACAGTGAACTTGCTCAGAACAAAAGAACTGTGCTTCCTACACACAGGGGCCATATCTAGTTCAACTCTGTTAGGAAACTGACAAGAACAGTAGCTCCTCTTAAGTCCAATACTCTGTACATGCAGGGAACAGACGCCAGTGCTCTTTGCACTGTGTATGGCAATAGGAGCGCAATAGTGACTCTTCTTACCAGAAAACAACTCTTGCTCGTAGGACCAGAACCTGCATGTGATTCAACTCCATTTAGGACTGGGAAACAAACGCTAGCTTGCCTTACAAGAAACACACTCTGCTTTTGACAAAAGAGCACACTTCTACTCTACTGTGTTTCCTATAGGACCAGAAAAGAGAGCTTGCTCAGAACAAAAGAACTGGCTTCCTACATACACGGCCATATGTAGTTCAATTCTGCATAGGAAACTGACAAGAACAAAAGATTTTTTTCAGTCCAATACACTGTACATGCTGGGAAGGGAAACCAGTGCTATTTGCCCTGTGTATGACAATGGGAGCGCAATAGTGACTCTTTTTACCAGAAAAAACTCTTGCTCGTAGGACCAGAAACTGCATGTGATTCAACTCAATTTAGGACTGGGAAAAAAATGCTAGCTAGCCTTACAAGAAACACACTCTGCCTTTGAGAATAGAGCACTCTTCTACTCTTCAGTGTTTCCTATAGGGCGAGAACAGTGAGCTTGCTCAGAACAAAAGAACTGTGCTACCTACACACACGGGCCATATCTATTTCAACTCTGCTTAGGAAACTGATGAGAACAGTAGCTCCTCTTCAGACCAATACACTGTACTTACTGGGAACAGACGCGAGTGCTATCTGCACTGTATATTGCAATGGGAGCGCAATAGTGACTTTCCTTACCAGAAAACAACTCTTGCTCTTAGGACCAGAAACTGCATTGATTCAATCCACTTAGGACTGGGAAACAAACGCTAGCTCGCCTTACAAGAAACACGCTCTGCTTTTGAGAATAGGGCACACATATTCTCTACTGTGTTTCCTATGGGGTCCAAACAGTGAGCTTGCTCAGAACAAAAAAACTGTGCTTCCTACACACTCGCGCCATATCTAATTCAACTCTGCTTAGGAAAATGACAAGAACAGTAGCTCCTCTTCAGCCCAATACACTGTACTTGCTAGGAACAGATCCGAGTGCTATTTGCACTGTGTATGGCAATGGGAGCACAAAATGGACTCTTCTTACCAGAAAACAAGTCTCGCTCGTAGGACCAGAAACTGCATGTGTATTTGAACTCCATTTAAGACTGGGAAACAAATGCTAGCTCGCCTTACAAGAAACACACTCTGCTTTTGAGAAAAGAGCATCCGTCTACTCTACTGTGTTTCCTATGTGGTTCGAACAGTGAGCTTGCTCAGAACAAAGAACTGTGCTTCCTACACACACGGGCCATATCTAGTTCACCTCTGCTTAGGAAACTGACAAGAACAGTAGCTCCTCTTCAGTCCAATACACTGTACTTTCTAGAAACAGAAGCGAGTGCTATTTGTACTGTGTATGTCAAAGGGAGCACAATAGTGACTCTTCTTACCAGAAAACAACTCTAGCTCATAGGACCAGAAACTGCATGTGTATTTGAACTCCATTTAGGACTGGGAAACAAATGCTAGCTCGCCTTACAAGAAACACACTGTACTTGCTGGGAACAGACACGAGGGCTATTTGCACTGTGTACGGCAATGGGAACGCAATAGTGACTCTTCTTACCAGAAAACAACTCTTGCTCTTAGGAACAGAAACTGCATTTGATTCAATCCACTTAGGACTGGGAAACAAATGCTAGCTCGCCTTACAAGAAACACGCTCTGCTTTTGAGAATAGGGCACACATCTTCTCTACTGTGTTTCCTATGGGGTCCAAACAGTGAGCTTGCTCAGAACAGAAGAACTGTGCTTCCTACACACACGGGCCATATCTAGTTCAACTCTGCTTAGGAAACTGACGAGAACATTAGCTCCTCTTCAGTCCAATACACTGTACTTGCTGGAACAGACGCGAGTGCTATTTGTACTGTGTATGGCAATTGGAGCGCAATAGTGACTCTTCATACCAGAAAACAACTCTTGCTAGTAGGACCAGAACCTGCATATGATTCAACTCCATTTAGGATTGGGAAACAAACGCTAGCTCACCTTACAAGAAACACACTCTGCTTTTGAGAATAGGGCACACATCTACTCTACTGTGTTTCCTATAGGGCGAGAACAGTGAGCATGCTCAGAACAAAAGAACTGTGCTTCCTACACACACGGGCCATATCTAGTTCAACTCTGCTTAGGAAACTGACGAGAACAGTAGCTCCTCTTCAGTCCAATACACTGTAATTACTGGGTACAGACGCGAGTGCTATTTGCACTGTGTATGGCAATGGGAGCGCAATAGTGACTCTTCTTACCAGAAAACAACTCTTGCTCATAGGACCAAAAACTGCATTTGATTCAACTACATTTAGGACTGGGAAACAAACGCTAGCTCGCCTTAGAAGAAACACACTCTGCTTTTGAGAAAAGAGCACTTTTCTACTCTACTGTTTTTCCTATATGGCCAGAACAGTGAGCTTGCTCAGAACAAAAGAACTTTGCTTCCTACACACACATATACTCTACTGTGGTTCCTATGGGGTCCATACAGTGTGCTTGCTCAGAACAAAAGAAATGTACTTCCTACACACACGGGCCATATCTAGTTCAACTCTGCTTAGGAAACTGACTAGAACAGTAGCTCCTCTTCAGTCCAATACACTGTACTTACTGGGAACAGACGCGAGTGCTATTTGCACTGTGTACGGCAAGTGGGAACAATAGTGACTCTTCTTGCCAGAAAACAACTCTTGCTCTTAGGACCAGAAACTGCATTTGAATCAATCCACTTAGGACTGGGAAACAAACGCTAGCTCGCCTTACAAGAAACACGCTCTGCTTTTGAGAATAGGGCACTCTTCTACTCTACTGTGTTTCCTATAGGGCGAGAACACTGAGCTTGCTCAGAACAAAAAAAACTGTGCTTCCTACACACACGGGCCATATCTATTTCAACTCTGCTTAGGAAACTGATGAGAACAGTAGCTCCTCTTCAGTCCAATACACTGTACTTACTGGGAACAGACGCGAGTGCTATTTGCACTGTGTATGGCAATGGGAGCGCAAAGTGACTCTTCTTACCAGAAAACAACTCTTGCTCGTAGGACCAAAAACTGCATTTGATTCAACTCCAGTTAGGACTGGGAAACAAACGCTAGCTCGCCTTACAAGAAACACGCTCTGCTTTTGAGAATAGGGCACACATCTACTCTACTGTCTTTCCTATGGGGTCCAAACAGTGAGCTTGCTCAGAACAAAAGAACTGTGCTTCCTACACACAGGGGCCATATCTAGTTCAACTCTGCTTAGGAAACTGACAAGAACAATAGCTCCTCTTCAGCCCAATACACTCTAATTGCTGGGAACAGACGCGAGTGCTATTTGCACTGTGTATGGCAATGGGAGCACAATAGTGACTTTCCTTACCAGAAAAAACTCTTGCTCGTAGGACCAGAAACTGCATGTGTCAACTCCATTTAGGACTGGGAAACAAACGCTAGCTCGCCATACAAGAAACACACTCTTCTTTTGAGGAAGAGCACTCTTCTACTCTACTGTGTTTCCTCTTGGGCCAGAACAGTGAGCTTGCTGAGAACAAAAAAACTGGGCTTCCTAACCACACGGGCCATATCTAGTTCAACTCTGCTTAGGAAGCTGACAAGAACAGTAGATCCTCTTCAGTCGAATACACTGTAGATGCTGGGAACAGACGCCAGTGCTATTTGCCCTGTGTATGGCAAAGGGAGCGCAATAGTGACTCTTCTTACCAGAAAACAACTCTTGCTCGTAGGACGAAAAACTGCATTTGATTCAACTCCATTTAGGACTGGGAAACAAACCCAAGCTCGCCTTACAAGAAACACACTCTGCTTTTGAGAAAAGAGCACTCTTCTACTCTACTGTGTTTCCTATGGGGTCCGAACAGTGAGCTTGCTGAGAACAAAAGAACTGTGCTTCCTACACACACGGGCCATATCTAGTTCAACTCTGCTTAGGAAACTCAGAAGAACAGTAGCTCCTCTTCAGTACAATACACTGTACTTGCTGGGAACAGACGCGAGGGCTATTTGCACTGTGTATGGCAAAGGGAGCGCAATAGTGACTCTTCTTACCAGAAAACAACTCTTGCTCTTAGGAACAGAAACTGCATGTGATTCAGCTCCATTTAGGACTGGGAAACAAACGCTAGCTCGCCTTACAAGAAACACACTCTGCTTTTTAGAAAAGAGCACTCTTCTACTCTACTGTGTTTCCTATAGGGCCAGAACAGTGAGCTGTCTCAGAACAAAAGAACTGTGCTTCCTACACACACGGGCGATATCTAGTTCAACTCTGCTTTTGAAACTGACGAGAACAGTAGCTCCTCTTCATTCCAACACACTGTACTTGCTGGGAACAGACACCAGTGCGATTTGCACTGTGTATGGCAATGGGAGCGCAATAGTGACTCTTCTTACCAGAAAACATCTCTTGCTCTTAGGACCACAAATTCCATGTGATTCAACTCCATTTAGGACTGGGAAACTAACACTAGCTCGCCTTACAATAAACACATTCTGCTTTTGAGAAAAGAGCACTCTTCTACTCTACTGTGTTTCCTGTAGTGCCAGAACAGTGAGCTTGCTCAGAACAAAAGAACTGTGCTTCCTACACACGGGCCATATCTAGTTCAACTCTGCTTAGGAAACTGACAAGAACAGTAGCTCCTCTTCAGACCAATACACTGTACTTGCTCGGAACAGACGCCAGGGCTATTTGCACTGTGTATGGCAAAGGGAGCGCAATAGTGACTCTTCTAACCAGAAAACAACTCTTGCTCGTAGGACCAGAAACTGCATGTGTATTTTAACTCCATTTAGGACTGGGAAAAAAACGCTAGCTCGCCTTACAAAAAACACACTATGCTTTTCAGAAAAGAGCACTCTTCTACTCTACTGTGTTTCCTATGTGGTTTGAAGAGTGAGCTTGCTCAGAACAAAAGAACTGTGCTTCCTACACACGGGCCATATCTCGTTCAACTATGCTTAGGAAACTGACAAGAACAGTAGCACCTCTTCAGTCCAATACACTGTATTTGCTGGCAACAGACACGAGTGCTATTTGCACTGTGTACAGCAATGGGAGCACAATAGTGACTCTTATTACCAGAAAACAACTCTTGCTCGTAGGACCAGAAACTGCATGGGATTCAACTCCATTTAGGACTGGGAAACAAACCCAAGCTCGCCTTACAAGAAACACACTCTGCTTTTGAGAAAAGAGCACTCTTCTACTCTACTGTGTTTCCTATGGGGTCCGAACAGAGAGCTTGCTCAGAACAAAAGAACTGTGCTTCCTACATCCAGGCCATATCTAATTCAACTCTGCTTAGGAAACTGACAAGAGAATTAGCTCCTCTTCAGTCCAATACACTGTAGTTGCTGGGAAAAGATGCGAGTGCTATTTGCACTGTGTATGGCAATGGGAGCGCAATAGTGTCTTTCCTTACTTGAAAGCAACTCTTGCGTGTAAGACCAAAAACTGCATGTGATTCAAGTCCATTTAGGACTGGGAAACAAACGCTAGCTCGCCTTACAAGAAAGATAATCTGCTTTTGAGGAAAGAGCACTATTCTACTCTACTGTGTTTCCTATGGTGTCCGAACAGTGAGCTTGCTCAGAACAAAAGAACTGTGCTTCCTACAATATGGCCATATCTAGTTCAACTCTGCTTAGGAAACTGACAAGAACAGTAGATCCTCTTCAGTCCAATACACTGTACTTGCTGGGAACAGACGCGAGTGCTATTTGCACTGTGTATGGCAAAGGGAGCGCAATAGTGACTCTTCTTACCAGAAAACAACTCTTGCTCGTAGAACGAAAAACTTCATTTGATTCAACTACATTTAGGACTGGGAAACAAACCAAAGCTCGCCTTACAAGAAACACAGTCTTCTTTTTGAGAAAAGAGCACTCTTCTACTCTACTGTGTTTCCAATGGGGTCCGAACAATAAGCTTGCTGAGAACAAAAGAACTGTGCTTCCTACACACACGGGCCATAACTAGTTCAACTCTGCTTAGAAAACTCAGAAGAACAGTAGCTCCTCTTCAGTCCAATACACTGTACATGCTGGGAACAGACGCGAGGGCAATTTGCACTGTGAATGGCAAAGGAAGCACAATAGTAACTATTCTTACCAGAAAACAACTCTTGCGTGTAGGACCAAAAACTGTATGTGATTCAACTCCATTTAGAACTTGGAAACAAACGCTAGCTCGCCTTAGAAGAAACACACTCTGCTTTTGAGAAAACAGCACTCTTCTACTCTAATGTGTTTCCTATAGGGCCAGAACAGTGAGCTTGCTCAGAACAAAAGAACTGTGCTTCCTACACATGGCCATATCTAGTTCAATTTTGCTCAGGAAACTGACAAGAACAGTAGATCCTCTTCAATCCAATACACTGTACTTACTGGAAAGAGACGCCAGTGCTATTTGCCCTGTGTATGACAATGGGAGCACAATAGTGACTCTTCTTACCACAAAACAACTCTTGCTCATAGGACCAGAAACTGCATGTGATTCAACTCCATTTAGGATTGGGAAAAACGCTAGCTCGCCTTACAAGAAACACACTCTGCTTTTGAGAATAGGGCACACATCTACTCTACTGTGTTTCCTATGGGGTCCAAACAGTGAGCTTGCTCAGAACAAAAGAACTGTGCTTCCTACACACACGGGTCATAACTAGTTCAACTCTGCTTAGTAAACTGACATGAACAGTAGCTCCTCTTCAGTCCAATACACTGCACTTGCTGGGCACATACGCGAGTGCTCTTTGCACTGAGTACAGCAGTGGGAGCGCAATAGTTACTCTTCTTACCAGAAAACAACTCTTGTTCATAGGACCAGAAAGAGAATGTCATTCAACTCCATTTAGGACTGGGAAACAAACGCTAGCTCACCTTACAAGAAACACACTCTTCTTCTTGAGTAAAGTACACTCTTCAACTCTACTTTGATTACTATGGGGTCCGAATTGTGAGGTTGCTGAGAACAAAAGAACTGTGCTTCCTACACACTCGCGCCATATCTAATTCAACTCTGCTTAGGAAAATGACAAGAACATTAGCTCCTCTTCAGCCCAATACACTGTACTTGATGGGAACAGATGCGAGGGCTATTTGCATTGTGTATGGAAATGGGAGCGCAATAGTGACTTTCCTTACCAGAAAACAACTCTTGCGTGTAGGACCAAAAACTGCATGTGATTCAACTCCATGAAGAACTTGGAAACAAACGCTAGCTCACCTTACAAGAAACACACTCTGCTTTTGAGAAAACAGCACTCTACTACTCTACTGTGTTTCCTATAGCACCAGAACAGTGAGCTTGCTCAGAACAAAAGAACTGTGCTTCCTACACATGGCCATATCTAGTTCAATTTTGCTTAGGAAACTGACAAGAACAGTAGATCCTCTTCAGTCCAGTACACTGTACTTGCTGGGAACAGACGCCAGTGCTATTTGCATTGTGTATGAGAATGGGAGCGCAATAGTGACTCTTCTTACCACAAAACAATTCTTGCTCCTAGGACCAGAAACTGCATGTGATTCAACTACATTTAGGACTGGGAAACAAACGCTAGCTCGACTTACAAGAAACACACTCTGCTTTTGAAGAAAGAGCACTCTTCTACTCTACTGTGTTTCCTATAGGGCCAGAACAGTGAGCTTGCTGAGTACAAAAGAACTGTGCTTCCTACACACACGGGCGATATCTAGTTCAACTCTGCTTTGGAAACTGATGAGAACAGTAGCTCCTCTTCAGTCGAATACACTGTACTTGCTGGGAACAGACACCAGTGCGATTTGCACTGTGTACGGCAATGGGACCACAATAGTGACTCTTCTTACCAGAAAACAACTCTTGCTCGTAGGACCACAAACTTCATGTGATTCAACTCCATTTAGGACGGGAAACAAACACTAGCTCGCCTTACAAGAAATACATTCTGCTTTTGAGTCAAAGAGCACTCTTCTACTCTACTGTGTTTCCTGTAGTGCCAGAATAGTGAGCTTGCTCAGAACAAAAGAACTGTGCTTCCTACACACGGGCCTTATCTAGTTCAACTCTGCTTAGGAAACTGACAAGAACAGTAGCTCCTCTTCAGTCCAATACACTGTACTTGCTCGGAACAGACGCGAGTGCTATTTGCACTGTGAACAGCAATGGGAGCACAATAGTGACTCTTCTTACCAGAAAACAACTCTTGCTCTTAGGACCAGAAACTGCATGTGATTCAACTCCATTTAGGACTTGGAAACAAACACTAGCTCGCCTTACTAGAAACACACTCTGCTTTTGAGAAAAGAGCACTCTTCTACTCTACTGTGTTTCTTGTAGGGCCAGAACAGTGAGCTTGCTCAGAACAAAAGAACTGTGCTTCCTACACACACGGGCCATATCTAGTTCCACTCTGCTTAGGAAACTGCCAAGAACAGTAGCTCCGCTTCAGTCCAATACACTGTACTTGCTTCGAACAGACGCGAGTGCTATTTGCACTGTGTATGGCAAAGGGAGCGCAATAGTGACTCTTCTTAAGAGAAAACAACTCTTGCTCGTAGGACCAGAAACTGCATGTGTATTTCAACTCCATTTAGGAATGGGAAACAAATGCTAGCTCGCCTTACAAGAAACACACTCTGCTTTTGAGAACAGAGCAGTCTTCTACTCTACTGTGTTTCCTATGGGGTCCGAACAGTGAGCTTGCTCAAAAAAAAGAACTGTGCTTCCTACACACACGGGCCATATCTAGTTCAACTCTGCTTAGGAAACTGACAAGAACAGTAGCTCCGCTTCAGTCCAATACACTGTACTTGCTGGGAACAGATGCGAGTGCTATTTGCACTGTGTATGGCAATGGGAGCGCAATAGTGACTTTATTACCAGAAAACAACTCTTGCTCGTAGGACCAAAAACTGGATGTGATTCAACTCCATTTAGGACTGGGAAACAAACGGTAGCTCGCCTTACAAGAAACACACTCTGCTTTTGAGAAAAGAGCAGTCTTCTACTCTACTGTGTTTCCTATGGGGTCCGAACAGTGAGCTTGCTCAGAACAAAAGAACTGTGCTTCCTACACACACGGGCCATATCTATTTCAACTCTGCTTAGGAAACTGACAAGAACGGTAGCTCCTCTTCAGTCCAATACACTGTACTTGCTGGGAATAGATGCGAGTGCTATTTGCACTGTGTATGGCAATGGGAGCGCAATAGTGACTTTATTACCAGAAAACAACTCTTACTCGTAGGACCAAAAACTGCTTGTGATTCAACTCCATTTAGGACTGGGAAACAAACGCTAGCTCGCCTTACAAGAAACACACTAGCTTTTGAGAATAGAGCACTCTTCTACTGTACTGTGTTTCTTATAGGGCCAGAAGAGTGAGCTTGCTCAGAAAAAAAGAACTGTGCTTCCTACAAATACTGCCATATCTAGTTCAATTTTGCTTAGGAAACTGAAAAGAACAGTAGCTCCTGTTCAGTCCAATACACTGTACATGCTAGGAACAGACGCCAGTGCTATTTGCCCTGTGTATGACAATGGGAGCACAATAGTGACTCTTCTTACCAGAAAAAAACTCTTGCTCGTAGGACAAGAATCTGCATGTGATTCAACTCCATTTAGGACTGGGAAACAAACGCTAGCTAGCCTAACAAGAAACACACTCTGCTTTTGAGAAAAGAGCACTCTTCTACACGACTGTGTATCCTATGGGGTCCGAACATTGAGCTTGCTCAGAACAAAAGAACTAGGCTTCCTACACACACGAGCCATATCTAGTTCAACTCTGCTTAGGAAACTGACAAGAACAGTAGCTCCGCTTCAGTCCAATACACTGTACTTGCTGGGAACAGATGCGAGTGCTATTTACACTGTGCATGGCAATGGGAGCGCAACAGTAACTTTATTACCAGAAAACAACTCTTGCTCATAGGACCAAAAACTGGATGTGATTCATCTCCATTTAGGACTGGGAAACAAACGCTAGCTCACCTGACAAGAAACACACTGTGCTTTTGAGAAAAGAGCACTCTTCTACTCTCCTGTGTTTCCTATGGGGTCCGAACAGTGTGCTTGCTCAGAACAAAAGAACTGTGCTTCCTACAAACACAGACCATATGTAGTTCAACTCTGCTTAGGAAACTGACAAGAACAGTAGCTCCTATTCAGTCCAATACACTGTACTTGCTGGGAACAGACGCCAGTGCTATTTGCACTGTGTATGGCAATAGGAGCGCAATAGTGACTCTTCTTACCAGAAAACAACTCTTGCTCATAGGACCAGAAACTGCATGGGATTCAACTCCATTTCTGACTGGGAAACAAACACTAGCTCGCCTTACAAGAAAGACACTCTGCTTTTGAGAAAACAGCACTCTTCTACTCTACTGTGTTTCCTATGGGGTCCGAACATTGAGCTTGCTCAGAACAAAAGAACTGTGCTTCCTACACACACGGGCCATATCTAGTTCAACTCTGCTTAGGAAACTGACAAGAACAGTAGCTCCTCTTCAGTCCAATACACTGTACTTGCTGGGAACAGACGCGAGTGCTATTGGCACTGTGTAATGCAATGCGAGCACAATAGTGACTTTCTTTTCCAGAAAACAACTCTTGCTCATAGGATGAGAAACTGCATGTAATACAGCTCCATTTAGGACTGAAAAACAAACGCTAGCTCGCCTTAGAAGAAACACACTCTGCTTTTGAGAAAAGAGCACTCTTCTACTCTACTGTGTTTCCTTTGGGGTCTGAACAGTGAGCTTGCTCAGAACAAAAAAACTGTGCTTAATACACACACGGACCATATGTAGTTCAACTCTGCTTAGGAAACTGACAAGAACAGTAGCTCCTATTCAGTCCAATACACTGTACTTGCTGGGAACCGACGCGAGTGCTATTTGCACTGTGTATGTAAATGGGAGCGCAATAGTGACTTTCCTTACCAGAAAACACCTCTTGCTCGTAGGACCAGAAACTGCATGGGATTCAACTCCATTTCTGACTGGGAAACAAACACTAGCTCGCCTTACAAGAAACACACTCTGCTTTTGAGAAAAGAGCCCTCTTCTACTCTACTGTGTTTCCTATAGTGCCAGAACAGTGAGCTTGCTCAGAACAAAAGAACTGTGCTGCATACAAATACTGCCATATCTAGTTCAATTCTGCTTAGGAAACTGAAAAGAACAGTAGCTCCTGTTCACTCCAATACACTGTACATGCTGTGAACAGATGCCAGAGCTCTTTGCCCTGTGTATGACAATGGGAGCGCAATAGTGACTCTTCTTACCAGAAAAAAACTCTTGCTCGTGGACAAGAATCTGCATGTGATTCAACTCCATTTAGGACTGGGAAACAAACGCTAGCTCGCCTTACAAGAAACACACTCTGCTTTTAAGAACAGAGCAGTCTTCTACTCTACTGTGTTTCCTATGGGGTCCGAACAGTGAGCTTGCTCAAAAAAAAGAACTGTGCTTCCTACACACACGGGCCATATCTAGTTCAACTCTGCTTAGGAAACTGACAAGAACAGTAGCTCCGCTTCAGTCCAATACACTGTACTTGCTGGGAACAGATGCGAGTGCTATTTGCACTGTGTATGGCAATGGGAGCGCAATAGTGACTTTATTACCAGAAAACAACTCTTGCTCGTAGGACCAAAAACTGGATGTGATTCAACTCCATTTAGGACTGGGAAACAAACGGTAGCTCGCCTTACAAGAAACACACTCTGCTTTTGAGAACAGAGCAGTCTTCTACTCTACTGTGTTTCCTATGGGGTCCGAACAGTGAGCTTGCTCAGAACAAAAGAACTGTGCTTCCTACACACACGGGCCATATCTAGTTCAACTCTGCTTAGGAAACTGACAAGAACGGTAGCTCCTCTTCAGTCCAATACACTGTACTTGCTGGGAATAGATGCGAGTGCTATTTGCACTGTGTATGGCAATGGGAGCGCAATAGTGACTTTATTACCAGAAAACAACTCTTGCTCGTAGGACCAAAAACTGCTTGTGATTCAACTCCATTTAGGACTGGGAAACAAACGCTAGCTCGCCTTACAAGAAACACACTAGCTTTTGAGAATAGAGCACTCTTCTACTGTACTGTGTTTCTTATAGGGCCAGAAGAGTGAGCTTGCTCAGAAAAAAAGAACTGTGCTTCCTACAAATACTGCCATATCTAGTTCAATTTTGCTTAGGAAACTGAAAAGAACAGTAGCTCCTGTTCAGTCCAATACACTGTACATGCTAGGAACAGACGCCAGTGCTATTTGCCCTGTGTATGACAATGGGAGCACAATAGTGACTCTTCTTACCAGAAAAAAACTCTTGCTCGTAGGACAAGAATCTGCATGTGATTCAACTCCATTTAGGACTGGGAAACAAACGCTAGCTAGCCTAACAAGAAACACACTCTGCTTTTGAGAAAAGAGCACTCTTCTACACGACTGTGTATCCTATGGGGTCCGAACATTGAGCTTGCTCAGAACAAAAGAACTAGGCTTCCTACACACACGAGCCATATCTAGTTCAACTCTGCTTAGGAAACTGACAAGAACAGTAGCTCCGCTTCAGTCCAATACACTGTACTTGCTGGGAACAGATGCGAGTGCTATTTACACTGTGCATGGCAATGGGAGCGCAACAGTAACTTTATTACCAGAAAACAACTCTTGCTCATAGGACCAAAAACTGGATGTGATTCATCTCCATTTAGGACTGGGAAACAAACGCTAGCTCACCTGACAAGAAACACACTGTGCTTTTGAGAAAAGAGCACTCTTCTACTCTCCTGTGTTTCCTATGGGGTCCGAACAGTGTGCTTGCTCAGAACAAAAGAACTGTGCTTCCTACAAACACAGACCATATGTAGTTCAACTCTGCTTAGGAAACTGACAAGAACAGTAGCTCCTATTCAGTCCAATACACTGTACTTGCTGGGAACAGACGCCAGTGCTATTTGCACTGTGTATGGCAATAGGAGCGCAATAGTGACTCTTCTTACCAGAAAACAACTCTTGCTCATAGGACCAGAAACTGCATGGGATTCAACTCCATTTCTCACTGGGAAACAAACACTAGCTCGCCTTACAAGAAAGACACTCTGCTTTTGAGAAAACAGCACTCTTCTACTCTACTGTGTTTCCTATGGGGTCCGAACATTGAGCTTGCTCAGAACAAAAGAACTGTGCTTCCTACACACACGGGCCATATCTAGTTCAACTCTGCTTAGGAAACTGACAAGAACAGTAGCTCCTCTTCAGTCCAATACACTGTACTTGCTGGGAACAGACGCGAGTGCTATTTGCACTGTGTATGGAAATGCGAGCACAATAATGACTTTCCTTACCAGAAAACAACTCTTGATCATAGGACCAAAAACTGCGTGTGATTCAACTCCATTTAGGACTGGGAAACAAACACTAGCTCGCCTTACAAGAAACACACTCTGCTTTTGAGAAAAGAGCACTCTTCTACTCTACTGTTTTTCCTATAGGGCCAGAACAGTGAGTTTGCTCAGAACAAAAGAACTGTGCTTCCTACACACAGGGGCAATATCTAGTTCAACTCTGCTTTGGAAACTGCAAAGAACAGTAGCCTGTCTTCAGTCCAATACACTGTAATTGCTGGGAACAGACGCGAGTGCTATTTGCACTGTGTATGCCAAATGGAACGCA